>NW_020538040.1:151713037-151753042 GCF_003426905.1 Ctenocephalides felis
CTATTGACAGTGAAAAGAAAATGAATTTGGATATAGGGTTTATTGAAGATATGTGGCTCACGGTAACAAATATTTGTTTAAGAAATTATTTAGTATAAAACATTTAATTTGCTTTTATTTACTTTAAAACATTCTCCATAGATTATAAACCAAAATGGGGGCTTTACAAAGTGTGGCTGTCTTTAAAAACTGTTTTCTTCCCATTTATTGTTGTTATAATGATATGGTTTTGGAGACGTGTTCATATGCTCTCAAGATCACCAGCTTTATTAGAATATATGCTGATATATTTAGGGCTTACTTTAACTTTCTTAAATAGTAAGTAATAAAATTATTTAAATATACCATAGTTCATTTCATCTTCATTTATTTAAAGATTATATAATTTAATGTACTGATTTAGGTTGAAAACTTAATTATAAAACATGAACTTCAAATAATATTGTAATATAAGTATTGCAATGTATTAACTTAGAACTCTTATTATTTATTTATTCATAATAAATTTTTTTAATATGGCATGGTTTCATAATTTTATGTTTTCACATTTTGAAGAAAATAATTTGTTTATAGTTGGAAATCATTTTTGTTGTTACTCAGTATTTTAATTACAATATGTGTTTATTTTGATATTGCCTTATTCATATTTTTTTTTTTTTAGTGCCTTTGGAATACTTAACTTTGATATATGATATGCCATTTATGTTACTTTTGGGCGATATACGTCAAGGAATATTTTATGCAATGCTACTATCATTTTGGCTTATATTTGCCGGAGAACACATGCTGGTAATTATTTTTCACAGACTATTTCTAAATTTGTCTTTTCTTTAGCACTGGAATTTACTTCTAATTTTTTAATAATATTAGATTCAAGACACTAAGAAAGTACATTGAAGGAATATTGGAAGAATCTCTGTGCTGTGGCTATGGGCTGCGTTTCTTTATTCATTTTTGATATGTGTGAACGTGGTGTGCAACTCCATAATCCATTCTACTCTATTTGGGTTACAGATATTGGAACAAACTTAGCAGTATCCTTTTTCAATAATCTAGTTTTATATTTTTCCATATTTGCATGTTTCTAGATTATATATATTGCTTTATGATTTTTTCTTAATAATTATTATAGCTAACTTTCATTATCCTCGCTGGAATTTCAGCTGGTGTTTACTTTATGTTCCTTTCCTACATGACATGGAAAGTGTTCTGTAACATTAGCATTAAGCAGTCTTCATTGCCTGCTATGTCTACAGCTAGACGATTACATTATGAAGGATTAATTTATCGTTTTAAATTTTTAATGCTAGCTACTTTATTATGTGCAGCTTTAACAGTTATTGGTTTTATTTTGGGACAAGTAAGTAACTCATTTCAATTTTAGTTCAAAGTAAGTATTGTAAATTCTACTAATTTGTTTTGTAATATACAGGTTACTGAAGGAAAATGGAAGTGGGATGACGATATTGATCTCAATTTTACTTCAGCCTTTTTCACTGGAGTTTATGGAATGTGGAACATTTATATTTTTGCATTGATTATTTTATATGCTCCTAGTCATAAACAGTGGCCTGCCGATAGTCATATAAGTAAGATTTTTTTTGTTACTATTTACTAATTATCTGAATAATAGTTCACAAAATGATGTTTTTATTGAGGCATATTTTGCTACTTGCATGGCACATGCCAGTTTAGTATCTGGATCTTTCTTTACATTTATTTTTAATTTATTTACTGCTATCTGTTATTGAAAGCAATGAGCAGAAATTGTTAATATATGAGAAAAGGGATCACTTTCTCACAAATTATCACTTTCTCGTATATTGTTAACAATTTCTGCTCATCGTTTTCATTAGCAGATTGTAGAATAAATGAATATATATATATATATATATATATATATATATATATATATTTAGAAATATCTGTACCCACACTTTTGTCCACATAGAATTCAACAAAAAAGTTAATTCATTTTTATTTTAATTGCCATTTAGTTTTAGTTTTCTGTATTAGCTTGATTGAAAAAGTTCTTCATATACAATATTTAGGCTGCGATTTTCTTGAGCGAATACAACAGCACTTTTAGCCTTTTTCAAGCATTTAGAGAGTTTTGACTTTCTGTTAATCATAACTAACATTTAAAAAATGAAAAATCCAGCTTATATTTTTGAAAAATAGCTATCAATGATACTAACTAAATAAAATAACTTATGAATAATTTATCAATTTTTAGTTAAATCTGTAAGGTGAATGCAAATGTACTTACACTATAATTATTTAAAATAGTTTCATAAAGGTAAAAAAAATTAAATGAAACAAAATTATTCAAATTAAAATAATATAAGATGTAAAAATATATATAAGATTATTAAAATATTTTGAATTATGGTAAGACAAAATTGAAAAACCAAAAAAAAAAAAACAATTAATAAACCAGTTAACTTTTTTGTTAAATTTCATGTGGATGTAATCGCGATATTTAAAAGTAAACTTGGCCCAGATGCATCCTGCCAAGAAAAGTTTCATCAAGATTTGTTCAGTCGTTTTGAAAAAAATGTTAATTTGGTGTATATGCCCTATTTACATTAGTGCATATAATAGCTGAATCTATATTACAGACACTCTAATTTTATTTATATGTATAAATAATTATATTCTCATTTGTTTATATATATTATTCATATTTTATAGTTGTAATATTTTATCTTTATCTTACAGCTGATCATAGTGTGAGTGAAGAAATAGAATTCAGCCGTTTGCCAACAGATCCTTGCTCAAGTGAAATATCATCCCTTACTTCATTTGTTAGAAAAACAGCAGTGGATTAAATGCGAAAATCTATGGTTGTTATATGGTGCATGTGGTTTTGAAATACTCAATTTGAGGTCTTCGCAATCTTTATAGATTAAGATTTTATACAAATGTGCTTTTAATACAAAAATGTCATGAATATGTACGTCATAAGATATGAGTTCTGTGGTATTATATTTTACATCTATAAATGATAACCATTTAATGATAATTATTTTGCTAAAGTAAATTAGAGTTAATTAATATTAATAATTGAAACGTATTAGATGTTGTGTTATTGAAATAATTTTTATATTTATATGATCTTAATATTATATAAGCCTAACAGTATTATTGACAAATGGCCATGTTAATTTTATGTATATTTATACCCATAATTTTATAGCTTTTTATATGAAAATGTAATATTAAGTTTGCTAGATTAAAATTTACTTTATTTTGAAGTGGCTTCTGCTAAGCTCATTCAACTCGAATACTAGAAGCTTTTAAACAATGTTTTAAAAAGAGCTTTCTAATATTTTAACAAATTCTTAGCTATTTATGTTGCTCTCTGTTTTGTACTATAATTTTAACTGATAACAGTATTCACATAAACAATTGTAATGTTTGTTTTTGCAAACTGTTTAATTATTGTCTTGTAACTTTCATAATTGTCTTATTACTATTTATTTCATACATACTATTCATTTTCATTTGAACCATTGATCCATAATGTATATATAAAGTTGCGCTTCCGTCAATGTACATTGATGTTAAAATAAATAATTATAATTTAACATCTCTATTTCAAATATCTAACTTAGTTTATTCAAGGTTTCAAGTGATTCTAAATCGTTTGACTTTACATCGGCTTTAAATTGTTCGAAATTTGGTAAAGCTATATATGCGTGTGGACTAAAATTTGACCTAATGACCAAATTTTCTTAAAAACGGATGCACTGATTTCAAAAAATTTATGCCATTTGATATTGATTAGTATTGCAAGACGATCATCCGAGCTGTTTCTTTAGAATTTGCAGCAAGGTGCAAAAGTTTTCATCAACGTTCTCACCAAAAATGTTCAACTGACTTTGAAAATTTTAAAACACGATAAACGAAAACAATGAAATGATATGACTTGGGTATTGTGCTGACTAGTTTTTAGTTAAGATCGGCCGGGCTGTTTCTTCATAATTCATTGTTGCATTTTTTTGGCATTGACGTTCACATGAAATAAAACACATTTTTAGAACACCAAGTAAAATGATATGTACAGCCATACTTGTTTATCTATGTGTGTTAACAATAGTTAGTTCTAAATAGCTAAATATTATTGATTAAGTTGGTTATTTACATGTATCGAAAAGTTTATATAAATTGCCTTAAAACAAAATGCCACTTACAATTAGTAATTGCGTTACAAATTTCTAGATAAATGAAAAAATATATTGAAATCTAGTGTAGTATAAATTTTTATATTCTTATTATGTCACTTGAATTTACCGCTTTGCTATAGCCAAGACGCCAACCTTCAAAAATGTCAACAAGATAACGAAATTTGACCGATTGTGCAAAGATTTTATCTATATTTATTTAGAACATTGACAATATACAAGTCACATTATATAACAATTTTGCACATTTTCATCATCATGTCTTTCAGATTTTGTCCAAACCTATCGTTTTTATTTAATGAAGTTCCATTTGCCAGCAGGTACCAAAAGGCAAAATCTTTGGGGTTTAAAGGAGTTGAAAGCGGTTTCCCTTTCAATGCCGATTTAAATGCTGTCATAGATGCAAAAAATGATTCGGGCATTGATCATGTATTAATAAATATATATACAGGTAATAGATAATGTAGGAAAATGATTAACATAACAATGTCATTTTGTTCAATTTTAGGGGATACTTCGAAAGGAGAACTTGGCTGTGCATGCATACCTGACATGTCTTCAGTATTTGATGATGCACTTGATAAAACTATTGACTTAGCTAAGTCATTAAACTGCAAAATGCAAGTTCTTACTGTATTTATTTAGGAGCTTAAATATTTCATTGTTGTCAATGATAATGAAGATTTCAAATAAAAATTTGGCAGGATTCATTTAATGTCGGGAAAAGTAATTGGTCCATGTACACAACAAAACGATGAAGCTTATTTGCACAATTTGCAGAGAGCATCAAAAAAGTTAGAGCAAAATGATATAATCGGTTTAATTGAGCCAATCAACTCGATAACTGTGCCTGGATATTATTTAAATGATTACGGCAGAGGTAAGTGATATAATTTTTTTTATTACAAAATCTGTTTCAGTTAACTGTTATATTTTCTTTATATAAATTTGTATTTCATTTTATCCTCATATTTTATGAATCATCATTGTTTTATATGAATATTAATAGTTTTGTGAATAATATATGTCTATAAGTTATTACTTTATTCAAATCTAACTTGTTTTTTTTTTTAATATTTCAGCACTCACTGTCATTAAATCAATAAATAGTCCAAATTTGAAATTGATGCTTGATATTTTCCACCTACAACATATATGTGGAAACATTTCTCATAACATTAAGACATTGCTGCCATATATAGGGCATATCCAAGTAAGTTAAAATATTTCAGTTTAAGATTTAGTTAAAACTAATTTATACATAAGATAACTTGTTAATCAATAAATATATATTATTCAGATAGCGCAAGTGCCTAATCGCAATGAACCGAATACTCCAGGGGAAATTAATTTTCCATATGTGTTTAAACTTCTAGAACATCTAAATTATTCGAAATGGATCGGGCTTGAATATGTTTATAAAAATGGTTTTGACTGGATATCAGACTATGGTTATTCTAATTAATAATTGTTTTACAGTAATAACAACAATAATAATACAAATTTCAGCAGATTGTAAATGTTATTGACGCTTCTGATTTTGTTATGATCATAATAATTACCTCCCAACAAACAGCTTCATGCCTCACAGCAAACAGCTGTTATTTTGACGGATATATTGTTAAATTATCTTCATTTGTGTCATCATTATATACTCCTTATATCATCTCATATTGCATCAAATTGTAAATCACTGGCACTAGGTTCATTGATCATAATTATATAAATATGTATTGTATTGAAAAAAAAAATTAATATATTTTTGTACTGTGTTAAATAATGAATTTTATTTTGCACATACTGTCATTTACATTCATCGTTTCATTCTTTGAATAATTGCTTCACTGACATTTACTTTGATTTTGCTTATATCTGCGGTTATATATATAATTTTTTTTAATTTTATGTTTTGAAATTGTACTTTCGAAGCATTTGTTAACTTCCCGTAGGGTAGTTATAGTAATGGGCCGAAAATCGTAAATTAATTTTTTTGCATTTCTCGACGTTTTGAAGTTTTTTGAACATTTTGGCATACCTCAGAAAAAAATGATGTGTGTGTGTGTGTGTGTTTTGTATGTCCGCATTTTTTCGTCCACGTTTTCGGGCGCGCGGATCAACACATTTTAATGGTTCAAATCATCATTGACATTCGATTCCTATTGATTGGGAGATGTGCTGATTAGTTTTTTGGCAAAGGCAGGTTTAGCCGTTACGGAGATACGGAGCAAAGAGTGCAGAAAATAGAAATCGAGTTTTTGAGAGAACGGAGTATCCGATTTGAATGATCTAAAAAACATTGAATTTGTAATGATTGGAGAAGAGGTGATTAGTTTTTGGCAAAGGCAGGTTCAGCCATTTCGAAGATACAGAGCTAAATGTGCCAAAAATGGCAGTTTTTAAAAGAACTGAGCGTCCGATTTGAATGGTTCAAAGAACTTTCTGCTTGTTTTAACAAAATAATTGCTTTTGAAGAAAAAAATTCAATTTTCAATTTTTTTTTGTATATCGAAAATAATTCAGATTTTAATTTAATTCTGATTAAAGTTTTTTAACTCTGACTAAACTTATATACTTTAAATAAATAGTTTTAACTTTGCAATTCAGTTTATATAATTCTTATAAATATTAGACAATGTTATAATATTTATAATAATCTATTTGAAAACATTTAATATTCCTCGAACATTTCGTTACGGTACGGGAAGTTCCAGCAATTTGCCTTAAGGCACGATACACCACTAGTTTAGCTGTACATTAACTCGAAAAGAGCGATTATGAGCGAGTTCAAAATCTATTGAAGTACTTTATTGAATTTTTTAGCATAGATTTTTTAGATTTTTTAAATGCAAAAATACTTCAAACATTTTGAAATAATTTTAGTTTCACTTATCTAATATTTGAATGTACAACGGCAAGTTTTACCAATAGGCAGCGCCAAAATAGAGAAACAATTCACACAGCCGACATCAGAAAATTACCAGATCGATGGTTTTCATTCGCTTTCCCTAGTTTATTTAAGAAGATTAAGTGTACAATAGAATTAAAAATGTGGAAGATGATAAAATTACTTATTATTCCAAAAAAACAACTTATTAAACTTTACTGACATTCCACATATAACATTAATGAAGCGGCACACGTCGTAACAAATAGTTTGGATCATTATGTGCATAATCTATTTGTTTATTTAATTTGTATAATAATATGTACTGAATTACTAATAATTTATTACGTTGCTTTATAGGTTCTGATGCACCCAATTGGTTTTATTTTATTTGTTCTTACTATTGAGTATGGGAATTTGAAAGAAATTAGAACATGGAGAAGCCGTATTAGCTGAAAGAGGTAAGTTCATAAAAAAACAAATGATATTGTAACTTTTTTACACTACTGTATGATCCAACAAGCCGCACTAGTATTTGCTACACAAATTATTTTAAGATTTATCAATAATTATTACTAAATTAAAATCACAATAACAATTTAGAATTCTCAATAATTTATCCAAGTGTGATAAATATTTATGCACAGTTCAAACAACGGATGTCGTCTATAAGCGACACTAGTACAAAAAAGTCGTCAAACAGATGTTCCTATAGGCGACGCTCGTAGCGAAAGGGTTAATTGTACATTTTGTCAGGTTTGGACTATGACATACATGAGTTTTATAAATTTTATATTATGATCTAAGCACAATGCCTTAGATAGGACGATTGCATACATTTTGATAAATATAAGTCTAATGGTTAGGTCAATAATCGAAATATTTAGATAAAGATCATTTGTTTTATCAATATTTTGAATAATTGCAATTTTATATATAGGGCTATAATTTGCTGCAATGTGTCTAATATAACTACAAATTCGGAAGCCAATTATTTTTCCATAATATAAGATAATAGGATATTGTTAACATAAAAAATCGACTTATGCAATCTGAATGTTGTAACGTGAAGTGTTGCTTTGAGTGCATTTTACAATGTCTTATATAGCTTACCTATGGATTATGTATTTTCTGTTAATAAATTTAGTAATAACCCCGCTTAACGCGGGTTTACGTTCCATTAAAGTAAAGCGTAAAGCGAAATAACGCTAAACGGGACGATCTTAACATGCAAATAATTTGATAAGGTAAAGATAAATATAAAATTATGGCTATATATTAATTTCAACAATAAAATAAGATTATTTCATACAAAAATAAAAATAATTTTAACGAATATACTTATAAAAATAAATAAAATTCCAATTTATTCGAATCACTCAGTTTATTCTGTTTCCAATATTTTGCTTTTTTAACTTCCCGTAGGGTAAGTTACAGAAAATGAAAATTTTTATATATTCTTACGTTTTAAAGGTTTCTGAACACTTTGGCATACCTTAGAAAAATTTGATGTAGGTGTGTGTTCGGATACATATTTTCGTCGACGATTTCGTGAACACGGATCAACCGATTTGAATAATTCGATTCGTATTGACAGGGAGACTTGCTGATTAGTTTTTGGCAAAGGCAGGTCCAGCCGTTTCGAAGATACGGGACAAAAAGTGCAAGAAAATTGTAATTTAGTTTTTGAGATAATGGAAGCGCTCGATTTGCATGATTCAAAAAAACATTTTATTTTTGTTGATGAAATGAAAAACTGATGAATTTTTTGGGTAGGCCGGTCTATGTCAATTGGCGGCCAAAAACGATCATTGCACATATGCACATCAAATTATCAGATATTTAATAATAAAAACAAACTTTTGTCACAAGTTGTTGATAGAAGGATAAAGCATTTATAACACAAGCCTTGCTGTTGATCTCTCTTATCAGAATTTTGATTATTTTCAACATATTGGTCCTTAATTTCTGTCACATTGATATCGTATCTATTTACATGTAACTTTGAAAACTATTTTTTTCTTTTCTTCGTAAACCCTCCACTATCAATATTTTTGTTTTATTCTTGCTCAGTCAATTGCTTGATCATTATTAATAAAGACTAGCTGCTGTTTTTTTTAACTATTTTTTTCTAGATTTCCATATTTATGTGATGTAAACTTTTTTCTTATGGTATGTAATCTATACATTTCAAAGGTTCTGAACATTTTGGAATACCTTATAGTTAGAAAAATAGATGTATGTGTGTATGTGTATGTATGTATATGCTAATTCAAATATTCGTCGACTATTTCGGGAACATCGATTCAACCGATTTGAATGAGTTTTTGACCAAGACAGGTCCAGCCATTTCAAAGATATGAGGCAAAAAGAGTCAAAAATAGTAATTCAGTTTTTGAGAGAACGGAGAAATTGTCAAAAATTTTATTTTTTCAAAGCTTTCAAAAAAATTTGAAAGCTTTTCTAAAAAAATCAATTTTTGGTACGGGAAGTTCCAACAATTTGCCTTAAGGCACGATGCCATGCATCATTAGTTTAACGATTTTACTCGTATTTTCGAGAATTACCAGGCAGAAATAAAAGAGCGCTAAATGTTAGCAGTGTTAAGCGAACTGTTTTACTGATTTTCTAGTTTGACTAATTTCAATAGAATTAACAGAAAATGCGCATCAGATAGACTTGAACTTGAAAGGCTGAAGCCTGAAATCAGCAGTGACGGATCCAGCTTTGGCGCCAGGGGGGGGGGTCATAGAATTAAATTGTGTATAGAACATATAATTGCAATGCGATCCTTAAATTAAAAATCCTTAAATTTTAGAAGTCTTTGACTCCGCCGTAAATTTTAGGAGTCTTTGACTCCGCCGGTCTATAATAAGTTATAACTTGTATACATATTGTATACATATGTATACATATTGAAGTTATAAAATGTGTTTGGTAACAAAATACATAAATAAAATCATTATGAAGTAATTTTATTGCTGAATTAGTGTTTATCTAAGTCTTAAGACAAGCTCAGGGGAGGGTCATGACCTCCGTGATCCACCCACTGGAAACCAGGCTGAAATAAGAGCGCTAAATGGAAGCAGTGTTAAACAATTTGTCTTACTGATTATCTAGTTTTACTATTTTCAATAGAATTAACAGAAAATGTGCATCAGATAGGCTTCTACATTTTCAGGTTTCTAATATACGCATGCAATTTATTTTAAAGTGCATTATATTAGATGTCGTAGTACTGCGTTCGTTTATATTCTGTGTAACAAGAGTGCACAGTGTAGTTCTTTGACATACTAAACCTAGTAATTTTTTATTTAATCAGAAAAATGCTGCCGCCTTTCTTATTTCTTTCCAATATGACCAGACACACAATTCGAATCCCGAGCTCGCACACATAAACAATACTCACGCACACGAAACCCCACACCGCCGCGCACAGTTTCCATATAAGGCATCACAAAGACCGAGATCAAAGCAAATCGTGGAGGCGGGCTATTTAAATTAGCACAGAGCACACCCTTCCGAACCCCAAACCCCAACTCCGGGGCTTCTTCGAGCTAAGGGTATGTGGGGTGGTATATATACGTAGCAACTCGCCTGACCGAATGAAGTGCGCACGAATATGAATATTTCAACGAGAACGAAATTACGATTAAAGGGGGCGCCGGATGAAGTCATGCAAAATATTTTATTCGGATTATCAGCCGTACCAATTTTGAATAGGGGTTATATAAGCTACGATGTTAGGTTTTCATTACTCCAGACTTTTCTGTATGATTTCGCACTCTACTTTTATTTTCCATATAAATTAAAAAATACCGATGGCAAAGTTTACGAAACTCAAAGAATTACTTTTAATTCTAAATGCATTCAATCAATAGGGAAGACTGGGTACGATTGTGTCACTTTTTTATCATCAATAATTTTGTTAATTTAGCAGTTAGCTGAAGAAAAAGTAAATTAAATGGTGATTTGAAGATTTGTCTATATGGAAATACTAAAATACTGTCCGTAAATACAATGGATTTGTTATAAACTCAAATCATACAAAGAAAGGGCGAGTATCACAATCGTCAAGTAATAGATGCACGAAAATATGTTAAAAAACAATAGGTATAAACACCAAAATAACTTTTGTTGTCAGAATCGACTTTAATGTCAGTAATATGTAACACAATATCAAATTCATTTCATCATTTAAACAAAGCTTATATCTACACGAAGCATATTGTCTGTCTTAAAAAATTATATTATTTTGATCGGCAATAAATCAATGCAAGTAAACAAAGCTTATGAATACATTATAAAAATATATTACAAAACATAATTTTTCAACAAAGTCAATAATACATTTTTGTGGATCTTTTTTTTCTTGTATTGAATTTTTCTTTTCCTTTTTCTTTTATATTTTACTTTATTTATTTAATCTTTACCCGAAAAAGACAAGCCCCACAACAACATGTCACAACTGTACCCAATGCACACTTTTCAAACAAATAATCGTTATTACTGACAATGAGCTAAATTATCTAATTGTAAGCAAATACTAATTGCTGGTGAATAACTACTAATGTTAAACTTACAGCAAAAAAACAAAGTGATCGTTCTGCATACAAGTAATAGTTATTATTTAAAGAAATCGAACGGAAAAACTTACTTCTGACTCTTTAAAAACAATGTGATCTACAGATCATGTTAACGTAGGGCGCCGACCGAGAGCAAAAATGGAAACTTGTTCAAACAAATATACTGCATCTTTCTCCCATTAGTATAGTTAAGTTGTTAGACTGTCACTACCGTACCCTGGCACAATCGTACCCAGCCTCCCCTACATTCATAAATTAATGATGACCTGTACACTTTTATATCCTTCTTTGGTAAGGATGTTTTAATTCAAAATGGTTGAACTGAATAATTAATTGCCTGATTTACGATTAAAAACCTTAAAATAGCCAGTAAAATATTGATGTAAATTTGATGGAACACTAATTAAATTTATTGGGTTATTTTAATTATTATTTTTAACTAGTTATTAGCTTCTATTCAGAAGTTCTTGGTTCGATACTCGCTTCGATTATAAAAATAAATAAATAAAACAATAGATACCAATTTGTTTCCAAGTGGAAATATCTCATCCGGCATTCGTTGCATCTTGCCCTAAACAATACAAGTCTTCTAAAAACGCATTTCTATGATTTACTCTTTCTACTTTCTAATTTTGTTTTCTCAACGTTTCAAATATTTCTGAATTGTTTAAAACCATAATTGGAAAAACATACCCACCTACAAATTGGAAAAAAATACTCACACATGCATGTGAGCCAGTTTTTAATCTTTCATCGATGTTTTCTCAAAAATGGCTGCACTGATTTCAAAAATTTAAAAGCCATTCGCATAAGGTCGAGTCGTTACTTTACAATTAGCAAAGTCCGAAAATTTTCATCCATGTTTTCGCATAAAAGCTGATTTTGAATATTCAAAAACCGTTCCGAATCGGTTGGGCATAGTTACTGATTAGTATTGGCACAAATCGGACATCAGGTTTCTTTGTAAGTAAATGTTAAAAAAATAAGATTTTAATAAAACTTAACATGATGATAGAGTTCATGCTGTAAATGACCATCCTAAAATATTAAAGGCCTACGAAAAGCAATCTAATTATAAAAATTCATTTAAATATGGAATAATAGGCCGCGTTTTTTGGACATACAAGCGCGCGTTTGTGCTCTATAATTAATACAATTATGTACATAATACATACATACATACATACATACATAATACATACTTCACAATTACTTGGTCTGAAATCGATTTCATTAGTTTTCAATGCAAAACGTAATTTTTATTTTTGACATTCAGTTGTAAATTTTATCTAAATGGCTAAATTTCGATTCTTACTGATTGAGTCGATCGTTTACACGTAATGGGGAGTTTATGCAACTTGCCTTAAGGCACAATGCCACATCTAGTTTTCATTTCCAGTCATACAGTTGACGACTTTCGATGTTCAAACCTCACATATCAGTTTCAACACGAGGATTGCGTTTTCTTTACACACGATGCACAAATAGATACAGTAATATGTGCGACTTATTTGTTTATTTTCTTCGTTATTTGCTTTGGTTCAGCACCAAAAACTTTGAGCGAAACTCTATTATTGTCGTTTGTTGTCGGTCTATGTGTTTCAACAGTTTTGAACTTATAGTAATAGTGCCCTATAATACAAAAATCGTATTCCATTTTGCTATGAGCGTCGCTTATAGGCGGCTTCTACTTACGTCCTGTGTGCATGAGTGCCGCCTATAGACGACAAAAGGTTTAAGGACTTTTGCTTCAAGATTTATCACTCTGAGTTAAATTATTGTAAATTCTAATTTGTTATCGTAATTTCTAGATTTTTTAGAAGCATAGGGGTACAAAAGTCCAATTTCACTTTGAGCAATTATATTTAAAAACCAAACCAATTAGTAAATAAAAAAGTAAATAAGGTTAAAATAGGCAACTTCACAAGAGATAAATTAAATAAATTGTAGTTCAAACTCGGATTATAACACATATCAAACAAAGATTTATGATCAAACTAGTAAAGTAAAACGCCCAGCTATTTCATCATTGTAGAAATGTGTTGTTTTGCTGTTTTTCAAAAATTTGCCATTTGGTCCTATTTACCCCATAGGCGGGGTAAAACCGGACAGCCAGAAGGCAAGAGGATCCAATATCTTATTCTAAATTTTAAAGGCATTTTAGGAAATAATAGCTAGATAGCTACATCTAAAATATAAGTTTATTGGGTACATTTTGTACAGAGAATACATTGTGTATAACCTTGATGTAGTATTTTGTCAGAAATATTTATAAGAGTTGGAATAATTATTTTTTTAATTTATCTACTGTAAAATTGTCTTTTTTAAAATTATTTACTTTCTTATTTACTATTTTTTATTGTTTGCCTAGGGTGAAGGTTTACTTGGTCTTTTTTACCCCACCCGCCTGTGAGATTTTATAGTGGTTATATAAAAAAATGTTGAATCTTACCTAACAATAGCAATATGAACTTCTTTTAAAGAATTTGATAACATATAGTTAAAAAATTAGATTAAGGTGTCGTAAACTAAACAACAGGGCTCACAACCAGAAATACTAACAAGGAAAGAAAATACTTTTGTTATTGTTTTTCAAACATTGCCGTTTATTTCCTAATAGCGACGTCATAGAAATAAAGGCGTAGGCTGGTTACACAACTTTTGCCAGCTACTTTCAAATATTGTTTTTATAAAAGACTTAACTTTGTAATGTATGAAGCAATTCATAATCTCTTATACCAGGCACCCATTTCTGACTGTATATATTGCAAAATAAATAAATAATAAAAAAAACTTTACTTGTTTTTGGGATATTGGTGGTTTAAATACATATTTATTGATAATGATTGAAAAATGTTTAAATTTTTTATGTAACAAATACTTTAGCGACTTGTTAGCTCGTACAGCAGTGTCACTACAAATGCATCATTGCATTACTTTGCAATTCCGGAGTTGTAAGATTTAATTATTTACTTTACTATTATATAATCGATTTTCGGTGTTATCTGCTTGAACAAAGAATATCAATGTTATTGAATTTTCTTTTACTAAAATTATATTCTGTTCTGTTACAACATGAAAACTAGGTTTAATATAAAAAGATGTTATAGTGTTTGCACGGAAACTACGGTAATTGAGTTTGTATCACGCTTTATAAGATTTTATAAAGTATATTACTAAATAAAATATCTGCTTATCCATAAGTATATAATACATTTATATTATCTTGCACATGAAATTACAAATTTTCAATAATCTTTTATTCAGATTTAGTTATTATTATGTAAAATAATATAGTTTAATTTTAAAGCTAAAAATTTGTTGAAAGCATAAAGTTTTACATGGGGTAACATCAGTAGACTAAATGATGTTGACTAATTTCATATTGGCTGATAGTATTTATTGAAGTATTACTTGGACTATTCGGAATTGAGGATTATTTAGTCGGTATTTCCTTGAAATAAAAAGCTTTTAGAACTTATTTGTGTATGCTAATACAAATAAGCTAATTTTTGGGCAAAATGTAGGGACATTTTGGTGTGCGAACGGAGTATAGAAAATAGATACTTTGTTGGAAATTATGAGCTTTTAAGTGCTACCCGAGCTTTGGTGAAAATGTTAACATTTTTTTAATATTTTGGTTAATTTTATTATTTTGTTTACTTAAGCTTTGAATACGTAATCGTAAACAAAATTTCTAGGACCACAGCTAAAAAAATAGCACAATTTTCGAAGTTTTCAAGAATTGAGACTTTTTGCTAAACTATACACTTAAAATTTTCAAAATTTGTCGGCTTTGAGTGGCTATTCTTTAAAAAAAATGCACTAAATTGTTATGACAAATTTAATCTAAAGTTGGCGCAATTAATCAGGATTATAGTATGATAAAATACTTGAATGGTGAAAAATGGTAAAAAGTCTTAGTTCTTGAAAATTTGGGGCAATTGTGTCATTATTTTCAACTGTGGTCTTAGAAATGTTATTCACGATTACGATTTCAAAGTTTAAAAGAACAAAAGTAATTAAAATTGACCACAATAACCAAAAAATGGACACAATTTTGCCAAACAACATAAACATAAATTTTTTGTCAGGACAGTTATGGTCAATACTATCACCACGTTTCGGCATGACGTTGATTTCTGGAACATACAGTGTAGTATTTCGGAGTTTAAATGATATATACGGAAAGTTTTCAGTTATGCAATTATTAAATTAAAACAAAAGTTTGTTAATTTAAAATTTTAATTAAACTAGCCAGGATTGTTAGATTCACAGATGAAATGTAAATTACTCAATATTGGTTTTACTTGATGATGTTCTGAAAAACTTTTCATTATATTATTATATGTGTGTGTGTATGTATGTATATATGTATGTATGTATGTATATATATACATATATATATATACATATGTGATGTGTGTGTATGTATTACAAGTAAGCTTCTTATCGGACATTTATTTAGTTTAGTTTAATCACTGCGATTGACCTAAATATAATATTCCAATATATTCATCGTAAAATTCGTTAGATGCGATTGATTACATAAATCACATGAATTCGACATCAAGATAAGTCTACATTTGTTAGTTTGAATGGGTATTTAACATCACAATCACTATGCTTCTTTGACAATTTACTATTAGTGACTAATGATCAATAAAAATTGATTTAATATAATGTAGCTTTTTCAAATTTAAAAATCATTCTTCAACTTAAATACTACGCTTAGTTAGGCACATGTTTTACTTTTCCGCCGAGAATTTTTGGGGGAAGGGTTGCATATAGGGTAGAGCGAGACTTAAAAGTCCGCGGGTAAAAAGGTCCACCAACGAATATCTCAGAAACAAGTACAGTTGGGAATTTTTTAACAAAAATATTTGAAAGTAGTGGGAAAAAGGTGTGTAATCAGGTTGATTAAATCAGCCATCAAGCAACATCGCCATTAGGAGATAAACGGCTATGTTTGAAAATCTGTAACAAAAATTTTCTTTTGCTGTTAGTTTTTTAGTTGTGAATACTGTAGTTTATCTTACGAGACCTTAATATCTTTTTCAAGTATATGTTATTATAAGTATATTTTATAAGATGTATTGTTAATTTTAGGTTAGATTCAACGGATGTTTTTATATAACCTCTATAATAGCTTACGTATGAGTGGAATATAAACAACCAACTGAACATTACCCTGACAAAAGTGTAAACAATAAAAAATAGTAAATAGAAAAGTAAATTAAGTTAAAAAATCAATTTGACAATAGATTAATTAAATAAATAGTTATTCCAACTCAGCTGATGAATATTTCTGATAAAATACCAGATCAAAGTTGTTTACAGTATTATCTTTGTCAAAAATGGGAAATTTATATTTAGCGTTGGTTGAATAATGTAGCTAATATTTCCTAAAATCCCTTTTAAATTAAGAATAAAACATTAGATCTGTTTGCCCCTTGGCTGTCCCATTTTACCATTCCTATGCTGTAAAAAGAGACAGATGACAAATTTTAGAAATATGTATAGTAAAATACACATTTTTATGATTAGGAATTAACTGGAAATTTTACTGAACATAGTACGATAGTTGTTTGTTGAATACGTGTTATGTGTTGTGATGTAGTCCATTTAGTTTAGATAGTATAATTACTTCAAGTAAAATTGGACCTTTGTGCCCTGCCCTACCCTATATATTAAGCGTAACGCCGCCAGCGAAAGTATTGGTGTTTTGTTTAGTTTGGAAGTCTTTAGTTTACATAATATGATACGAAGAAATGATTTCGTTATTGTATATCTAATAATTTAAACTTTATCGACATTTGAGATTATAAACGACACGTGGAGAACTCTTCTGAATTTTTAAAGAATACGTTATTGTTATATGTTTATGCTATTTAATATGGATCATTCAACGGTTACACGCATGTGTTGTGTCTATAAACAATAAAGTCATTCATTATATTTATTCTCTAAGCACTTCTAAATGAAGAGTTATCATGGGCTGTTTTACGCATAAAATATAAACAAACATTTAGTTCGAAGGACAAAACAATAATAGCAATATATTATGTAATAACAATCCATATAATTGTTGCCGAACAAGGAAATTTGAATTTCCATGTTTGATCAAAATTCCAGCAAATTATTTTTCCAGTTGAAAGCCTAATATATATATAGGGTAGAGCGGGGCTTGAAGTTTTATACTTATGAAATTTATATTTTGCATTCGTTGAATAATCAAGCTATTATTTTGTAAAATTCACTTAAAATTAGAATTAAATCATTAGATCTGTTTGCTCCCTGGCCGTCTTATTTTACCCCGCCAATGAGGTAAAAAGGATCAGGTGACAAATATTTAAAAAGCAGCAAAAAATACATTTCTACAATGATGAATTAGCTGGGAGTTTTACTGAACATAGTCAGATAGTTGTTTATTTGATATGTGTTAGTTGTTGTGATATATTTTTTATGTATTATATATTTTTCTTTGCGGAAAGTCGTATCATTATTTTAAATTCATATAACAGCGTTAATAAAACAATAATTAGAATCAGTGCTGGATTAACCCGCGAGGCCCGGGCCTAGGGCGGCACAATTTGAGAGGCGGCAAAATTTTCTGAATTTCAAAATTTTGAACCTGAAAAATTGTCACGGCCACTTATTTTAAGGATTGATCTTGATCTAGGTAATTTTCTATAAAATAGAATATTGTTCATTCTCTAGACAAACTTATTCGAGGGCGTCTCATTAATATTTTTATTGATGTATTATGTTTAAAATAAAAATTACCAAATTGATAAGCTTTTTGGAGAAGTGTTGAAACTCTGTTCATTTTTTGTAACTTTGCTAAGGTGAGTCTTATATACAACATGCTTTAAAAATTGTTCGATGGTTTCTTCTTTTACTTTCGGTATTAAGTAAAACCATGGCACATACATACACATACATTTTGAGGTGTACCAAAATGTTGAAATTATATCTAAATAATTTAAAATAAATTGTTTAATTGAAAAAATAAAATTTTGTCTATTAAAAAGGGCGCCTGAACAGATAGGGCCTAGGGCGACAGAAAGCTTAATTCGCCTGATTAGAATACTGTATCCTCTATGTTATCTAAATTTATTAATTTTAATGAATAATTATTAATATATAATTTTTCTCTAGTTCTAACAACAAGTAAAACATTTTTTATTTTTTTTTTTCATATCCTGGTACATACACAACTCATAACTTTTGCGGAATTTTCGCTTTATTAGCTACACCTGTGCGACAAAAACTTTTTATATATTATTATTATTTTATATATTATTATTATACTCAGAAACCACGCTTGTGAAAAAAAATTAATCTGAATAAAGTGAAGTCGAATATTTAAATGTGATGTGAAGTTGCAAGTTTTTTGAAATAACCTTCATCCTGATTTTAGATTTAAATTAACCGAGCTAAATAGCAACATCCAAAACTATATTTTATTCATTGAGTAATAAATTATGTAGTTTTCATTCTGTTTATTTAAATTCCCAAAAACACCGATAGCGGCAAAGACAGGCAACGCAACGGTGGCGGCTTATGTCAAAGTTTTTATTAGTTCAAAATGACTGCATTTAGAAAGGATATTGTGTTAGGCATATGTATATTGGAGAAAACACGAATAACGAATTTTTTTCCGCAAATATTGAAATTGAGTCATTTTTTTTGTACGCGAATAAGGAATTTCTACTAATTTCTTCTATGTTCTAGCAAAAGTCATGTCAATTTATGGTTTTTATTTTTTTACTCTGCTTTTACTTTTATTTTTCAATAAAAAACTTTTAAAGTATTTTACCATTCTACACACCTGATACACTTCAGTACATTTTTTTGAAGAAGGGCCTCTCAAAGTCGACCGATTTTGAACATTTTAAATTGTAGTTTAACATAAAGTCTTAATTCTTGAAAACTAGGGGCGATTGTGTTAATGTTTTTGCTTGTGGTCCCAGAAATGTTATTCACGGTTACGATTCCAAAGTTTAAATGAACAAAGTTAATAAAAACTAACCACTATGACCGAAAAATGTTCATAATTTGATGAAAGCTCTAGCTTGCACTTAAAAGCTTGTAACTTCCAAACAATGTGAGAATTTTTTTCTAATTTTTTAAGGTCTTATATATATATATATAAACAGCAAGTTGGTTGTGAAAATTACTTTTTCGTAGAACTGGATTGAAAGAGAGCCTATTTTTGACGTGTTGCCCAATGGAGTCGATTCGAACGCAATTAGTACCATACCTAGCTAGCATATATGCATCCATCGCTTTCAAACGTGTCTGAAGAATATTTAAAAGATACGCATTAGCATACGAACAATGGGATACAGATTATGAATAGATATTACGATAGTAAATCGAGATGCCATCGTCGCTCGTTAGATGCTTGTTGGGGTGATAAATTTAGCTTTAAGTTATAAAGGAAAGTAAGAAGTCCAACTCTAGTTGTAAGTTTATCGACATAGAACGACTATAGGCAGTCTTACAAGAGATCGCACATGAGTTTTTATTTATTTTGTGGAAATTTTTATACATAATTTTTTAAGGATTTTATTTATGGGTGCTATCTGTAACATGCGTAACTAGTAACAGGTGTTTTTCAATAGAATCCTAAACAATATTAAAATATTTTTTGTCGCAACTTGACATAAATCTGAAGATATATTAATTATAGAAAAACTGTTACAACCTGCCCCTAGCCCCAGTACTACAATTATTAAGGATTTTAGATTTTTAGAGATTAAGTTGCCGTTTTTCTGATCTACCTATACGTCGTCTATATCCTCACAAGTTAATCAAAATTATCTTCACACACTCAGGCAGTTGGCTCTCAAATCACTAATCATATGTTTTAGGAGATAAATATAAACTGTGTTACAGGAGACACTACATCTTTAATTTGTATTATGATAATGATTGTAAATTACGTTGATTGATGACAAGAATTTCTGTTACAATTAACACTGTATACTGTATTAATTGTAGTTTACGTTGTAGTATGGAAAGAATAACTTATAAACAAGACAATTTTCTTAAAAATAAGTAAAGTGTAAATTATTAGAAGTATTATTGTCGTAACTACTTGATTTGGTGGACGTTACAACTAACACCAAACACGAGTTAAAATAATCGCAACAGTTATGGAATTATTTTTTCTTGATTTTGTAAAGAAATAGTTACAATAATCTTTATTTTGTAGAAACATAATCAGAAGATCTGAAGATATATTAATTATAAAAAAGCTATTATAATATGCCCATAGCCCTCGTACTACAATTATTAAGAATTTTAGGTTTTTAGAGATTTAGTTGTCGTTTTTCTGATCTACCTATTCGTCGTCTATATCCTCACAAGTTAATGAAAATTATTTTCACAGACTTAGGCAGTTGGTTCTGAAATCACTAATCATATGTTTTAAGAGACAAATAATGTAATTTTTTTTCTATGAAGTGCTCTTAAAAATATTCACTAGCCCTAAATGCTAGTTTGAAATTCCTTAACATTATAATTATTTAGTTACTTTAGTATTACTCTAAATTAAATTATATTGATATTATAATAAATCCAATATATATATATATATATATATATATATATATATATATTATCTTGTTTTGGAATTTAATTTCCCAATTATGTTATTATTAAATTTAGTACGGACTTGTCAACTTTACTAGATACAGCAAACTCCCATAATTCGCTTTTAAAGTTTTAATGTACTCATATAAATTAAGTTTTATAAATGTCTTAGTATGTTTAAGGATGTTAGGATTTCAAATTGTATATCATAACCCGATAAAATACAAGTAAAACATTAAAAATTTTCAGATGACTTCATTTTTATATATTCAGTTTTTATATAATGAATGAAACATTGCAGCGGAAATGCACAAAATAATATTTAACTTTGAAACACAAATTTCTCAGTAAGGCATAAGATTATCGGAAATCGTGCAATTATTTTTCTGTGAAAACTCTACAGAGGAATTTCCATATATAAGGCAAAGTTCACCCTCTCGTAGAATTGTAACGTGAATATAAGGGATGAGGTGTTAGGCGCGGCCTAAAGTCGTTCGTTCTCGGTCAGATCAAAGCACCTCTGTGATTGGTCGCGTCTAAATAGCATCTCGCAAACCGACCGCTAGCAAAGCTTTCGCCTTCCACCCTCACATCGCGATATCGGCGTCGCTTTCCCGCGGAAGGGAGGAAGGCCGTCTCTGCACAAGTGTGCTAACGCTGACGCTAACGCTAACGTCGAGTTCCGCGTTTCTATGACGTTCACGGGCTGCGACGCATACGCCGACGTGCTGTACAGCGTATTATATAGCGACCGCTACATACTGCTATACGGCTATACAGCTGCAGCCATCCGGCAGCCCGTCGGCCCACCGCCACCGCCCGGCGGACGAGAGCGTCCCTCGTGCTCCCTCGGCCGCTCGCGTCGCCCGCATCCTCGATCACATGCGATGCACAACAGATCCAGGAGCCGAGCCGTAGCGGCGGCGCCCGAGCCGACACGATTGCGGACGCCGACAGTGAAGTGTGAGCGCGGAGCGCGAGCATCGTGTGTCGCCCGACATTCACGAAATAGACCCCGCGTGGTTAACGCTGTACTCCGTTCACGCGCAATCTCACAATATTCACGACGAGTTCTATTCAATTTGTAAACACACGTTGCCGCGCTTATTGACAACATTAATAACTCGATATTGTCCTTGTACAGGACACGCGGAATAGTATTAGCACATCTAGTGTCAATATCAGAACAGTGTTTTGTGATAAAAATTAAAATCAGTGTTCGGTTCGGAAGATCGCGATTATTGTTTGCCGATCGTATATGTTGTGTGTTTCTGTTTGTTTGTCTCCTCGATCATCTGTCAGTGAGTCCTTCGCGCGTCTCCCGCTGTGCAGTGTATTGAATATTGTTTTGTTTTGGTTTTGTTATTGTTGTGTGTTAAGTAGAGAGTGCGATGTCGTCGCGGACGATGATGATGGCGTGTGTACAAAGATAAGAAATGCGCGAGGGACAAACGTCCTTCGGGTGTCGTTGAAAGCCGTTGCGGGCGATCGGGCCGGTCGCCCCGGTGCTCTCGCTGCGAGGATAGAGCAGATAAGACTCGCGAGATGCCCCACGCACACAGCGCCAGTGGGGGCGACGACCTGGGCAGTACTGACGAAGTGAAGGTCTTCTATGTCGAAGGAGATGGCGAGGATGAGAAGCGCTCCTCAGAGAATCTTCTCGAGGAAAAGTCGAGTCTCATCGATCTCACTGAATCCGAGGTGCTAATTACACCTTACAACTTACACCTTATTGTGTATTCAATTATCAATTGTGCGCACTGCAATTTGTGTCGAAGCAGTACAAGTTCTCAGTGATTTGTTATGTTTTACAGGAAAAGTCAGCGACTGGATACACCGCCAACAAAAATGCGTCGAGATCGGATCATAGTCCGGTGTTTGGTAAGTTCTGTTCGAAAATTTATCTAATATATCTATCACTGTATTGTTGTTCACAATGTGCGCGAAATATTAGGTTGTCAAATATCTCCCTTCCGCTTTTTTGCTCTTGGTTTATAATACAAAAGGCGATATTTGACAACATATTACTTCTTTCATTATCCATCGAGGGATCGCTGTCAAACGCGTACCGCAGGTTTGTGATGATACGCGCCGATGAAAGTCAATTTGCGACTGTCATTCACACACGCACGTGTATGCCGACTTGTTCGGCTTTTGTAATTTTGTTGTCGTATTTGCTTGTTGTGTACATTGATATGTCCAATGTATGCTACAAGAAGTGCGCTGGTGGGATTTTCTATGGCTTGCGTTGACATTGGAAGCTGGACTGCTTGCCGTAGAGATCCTGCTGTCTCTTTATCTGTGCATGTTGTATACTTGCTATTTTTAGATGACGCCCAATACGATTTCGTTCCATTTGTTCGACTGTTTGTGATTCGACTACAGACATTCATTATAATATAATATCCCGTTGTTTATTATGAAGCCATGACAGCTGAACATAGACCAGATTTTCATTAAGTCTGTAATATCAACAGATCCTTTTTCAGTCACATAGAGTATGTCTATTCAGTTGAGACGCGTTATCAAACGACGCGCGAAGTGTTATCTCCGACAGTACACTCCGCATAGTGTTTATTTCGTATTTTGTGCAATTAACTCTATAATTGCTCATCATAGCAATGAACTGAAATGTAAACTATGCAGATGAACAATCTAGTCCCATTATAACAGTTCACTCTCGTATAATTTTTCGTAGACAATCTTTCGAAAGATCAATTTTCATGAAAATTTTTCAGATAATTCAAAGGATTACTTATTGTCTTACTTTTACAACTATCACAATTTGCTTCAACAAAGCTAACACTTGTTATCTTATCAGACTACTTATAATTATTAGTCATTTGATATTAAATTGTTGAAATTCGTGTTTTTATTAAATGAAATTTTACTCATCTTTTGACATTGAATTTCACAAGTATTGCGGTTTCACATATATCAAGCAAATGTTGTAAGGATAATTTTATTGGATTAAATAAGTGGATTGAAATTAGATAAATGATTTTTGTGGCAATTACATCCGAAACAACACAAAAGCTTTGAAGTTAATTTATTTCATAACTAAAACTTGTGCTCTTGTACGCCAGTATTTATTTTCGTAGTAACGCTTGATTTATTGCTTTCAAAACATCCTGTAAATGTAAAATAAAATATTTACTCGTGTAGATATATAGATGGCAAATGGAATTTCCAATATAAATAAACACCTAAAAGGGATAGGAAAGAGAAATCTTTAATTAACCACAGGTAATATTGCTCTTTAGTTAGTTTATGTAGCTGTCAGAACCTAAATCTGGCCACGCATTTTGTAAGTGCGTGTTTAAAATGCACTAATGAATAAATGAACGTCGTACTTTATGAGGAACTGGTTTTTGAAATTTACGGCTATCGAGGAGCAGGTACTATACTATGTTCTCTGAACTATGTACTGTAGAAGTTTCTTATTCGCGGGCAAAAAAAATGCGATCTAATTCCTATATTCGCGGCTAAACATTTCGTTATTTGCGGACTCCGGTGTATATCGAACCCAATACTCTTTGTAATTGCCGTCATTTTGGAATAATAAAAAGAACTTTGACATAAACCGTCTTCATTGCCTTGGCCCTCTTCGCCGCTTTCGGTGTTTTTGGGAATATAAACAAACAGAATAACTAGTGGGGCGCTTGGCATCGTGTCTTAAGGCAAATTGCTGGAACTTCCCGTACCAAAATTTTTTTTTTTTAAAAGTTTAACATTTTTGAAAAAAATTTACTCTGAAAAATTAGATTTTTGAGAAACTATAAATTTTTGACAAAAATTTCCTTTTTTTTTTTGAAAAAAAGACTTTTGAAGAAAAGTGTATTTTGAAATATTTTGGAAATTCTGAACTTTTTTCAATCGTACTGCTTTAACTGCATAGAGACGAAATATCGAAGCGCGTAAGCGCCGCGCCGCCGTCTAACGGATAAGCATTGGTACCGAACCCATAGGAATGTAAACAAAATTTATACTTATTGTTAAAATCTCTATAAATATCTGATAATTTGATGTGCATATGTTTAATGATCATTTTTGACCGCCAAATGGCATTTTTTTTTACTTTTTTTACTAGATCTCCGAAACCGCTAGATCTGCTTCATGAAAATTTAAAAGGTTGTTCATCTTGTCAATACAAATAAAATGTTTTTTGAATTATTAAAATCGGACACTCTGTTCTCTTAAAAACTGAGTTACCGTTCGTGGCACTTTTTGCCCCGTATCTTCGAAACGACTAGACCTGTCTATGCCAAAAACTAATCAGCACGTCTCCTTATCAACAGCAATCGAGTGATTTTTGAATAATTGAAATCGGTTTAACCGTGTTCCCGGAATCGTCGACGAAAATTTGTATCCGCACACATACATCCATTTTTTCTAAGGTATGCCAAAATGTTCAGAAACCTCTGAAACGGCCTTGTTCACTATTTAATGAATAAAATATATTTTTAAATGTTGCTTTTCCGTTCTATTATAACATTTGACTCATACCGACATGAAACAAAACATACTCATAATCAGTATATTGAAGAAGAGCAATTATTTTCCTTCAACAAGCAATAAAAACGTGATATTTAATTTTAAAAACTTGGTCAAGATTTAAAATCTAAAGTCTTAATCTTAGTCCAGATTCAAATATCTGATCTGATTTGAGATCTGTGCTATTTTTATATGAACATTGATCCGTATATGGAACGAAGTCTTATTTTTAAGAAGCAAATTGCTGATGCGACTGCTGAGTATCAGTTTGAATTGAAGAAGATGTTAAAAAATGCCGATCAAGGAAATATTACAGATTAGCCTGAACATAATTAATCAAAATGTTTAAAAATTACAATCTCCATAATCCCATATAAATCACAGTTTTTAATTGAACGTATCTCCCGCGAATAAGGTAGAAGATCTTGTATTCTATTTTTGCTAATAATTTCATATAATTCTATTATGTCTTTCTATAAATTTTGCAAATTAAATTTCTATAAATAAATCATACAAATTACCGATTTTTCAATTAATTATCAAAATAATAGATAAAAAAATTAATTACTTTCGATTTTTATTAGATTTTGTGCAGCGTTTTATACATCGCTCATGTATCACATTCAAGAGCAAAGTTAGTTCAGCATCGCGCTGAAGAAAGTTATGCTTAACACTTATATTTACAGTTTGTAAATGTGTTCATCGTACTCGCACAACGGTATAATTTCTTTAATATATTCATATGACATAATTGAAATCGAAAGCTGTGTTGAATTAGCTTTAATGTCACATTGCACCTCTACATACTGAACCTATATGCACGCAATCAATTTTCAAACTGACACATTACATTATGTATAGGTGCACGCAGTTTCGCAAACAAGTGTTGAACCGTGTGCGACAACCTTATTCGGCATTATTGTGGAGATACGGGAAAGAATTTTTAATAATTTTTTTTTTTTTTTCATTTTATTTTTGTTTTTATTGAGTAAAATAGGGCTGTAAAATATGCAATTGCTAGAAATGATAATAAATTGAATGTATATAATTAGGTAGGATAAGTTATTGTAATCGTCCAAAAATCGAAATTGAAAATTTTTGCATTTATCGACGTTTTGAAGGTTTCTGAACATTTTGGCAGAAAAAATTAATGTGTGTTTTGTATGTATGGATACAATTTTCCAGTCACGTTTTCGAGCGCACAGATCAACCGATTTGAATGGTTCAAAAAACATTCGATTCCTATTGATAGGGAGATGTGCTGATTAGTTTTTGGCAAAGGCGGGTCCAGCAGTTACGGAGATAAAGAGCAAAGGGTGCAGAAAATAGAAATCGAGTTTTTGAGAGAACGGAGCATCCGATTTGAATGATCTAAAAAACATTCAATTTGTAATGATTGGGAGAAGAGATGATTAGTTTTTGGCAAAGACAGGCCCAGCCATTTCGAAGATACAGAACTAAACGTGCAAAAAATGGCAGTTTTTGAGAGAACTAAGCGTTCGATTTAAATGATTCAAAGAACTTTCTGCTTGTTTTAACAAAATAATTGATTTTGGAAAAAAAAATTGTTTCAAATTTTTTTTCATTTTTCTTTGTATATCGAAAAAATTCTGATTTTAATTTTAATTCTGACTAAAGTTCTAATATACTTTAAACAAATAATTTCAACTTTGCAATTCAGTTTATATAATTCTTATAAATATATTAGACAATGTTACAGTATTTATTTATAATAGTCTATTTAAAAACATTTAATATTCCTCGAACATTTTGTTACGGTACGGTAAGTTCCAGCAATTTGCCTTAAGGCACGATGCCATACCCCCCGAGGGCTCAAATGGTTCCAAATTGATAAAAAACAATTCTCTGAAAGTTTTAGCCCTTAATATTGTCTTTTCGATAGAGCGCAATTCAATCAAAGTTTTGTATGGAAATAGCATAAAAAAAATTTTCACTTCGACACGAATAAAAAATGACACGAATTTTCACTTTTAATTCATTTGTCGCTAAGTTATACCTAATTTTTTTTTTAATTTTCAAAAATTTTCCATGCTATTTCCATACGAAGTTTGATTGATTGCACACTATCTAAAAGTTAATATTAAGAGCTAAAACTTTCAGAGAATTGTTTTTATCAATTTGGAACCATTTGAGCTCATATTGAAATTGCTTGCTTAGTTAGTGAATAAAAATATATATTCATTGATACACATACCTTTATTAAATTGTTACTTTTATTAAAATTTTGTGCACCTTTTTTTTAAAGAATTATTGTTTAAGAAATAGAGACTCTTTTTCGCTAGAACGTACGGGCTCGAATAACAAAATGTCAAATTTATCTCTTGCGCCAGTTTCAATTAAAATTAGTTACTTTTATTAAAATTTGTGCACTTTTTTTTTAAAGAATTATTGTTTAAGAAATAGAGACTCTTTTTCGCTAGAACGTACGGGCTCGAATAACAAAATGTCAAATTTATCTCTTGCGCCAGTTTCAACATATTTATTTAGCTGTTTTACCGCGATTTTACTAATTTCAGAATAGATAAAATTATTTTATTAGGGTTTTGCTCAATTCTCAAACCGCGTTATAGTGACTCGTGTTTTAAAAGTATCATGTTAGAAGGAGGATGGTCTGATCCGTGTTATACGGGGGTTAATAATTCTTTCATTTCCATGTATATTGAGTTATGTTGGTTTTTGATTATGAACATTACTGTCAAATATATTTTTGACGTCATATTGTCGCATTCTTACGTCGTTTTACCTGATCAAACGAGCAATTAGTTGCGGTTCCAATGTTCGTAAACATTATTTGTATGCTTCCTTTCATTATTCAAGTTTCGAGAATTGTAAAATTTAGTTAATTGTACAATCTGAAAATCACATTTACCCATGAACGCACCGGAATAGCACAAGTCAATTACTGACGTGTCTTATTTATATTTCTAATCTTCATTCTTCTTAAAAGAATATTATATATTTTATGACACAAGAGAAGGGGTCCCCCGTTGTAGGGGTCTGGACGTCCCGGGATTTAGGGTTTGGAATGCAAGAGCACTGTTTGTATACCTGCCATCTCGGTGGTCTATTCCTGTGATTGTTGAACTGTTTTTTTAGTATTTGGAAATATCATTTTGTACCTGTTCGTTGGACAGGTTAAATATTTGCTAGTAACAAAAGCTTAGACCGAATTACTCGAAAGTAAAACAAAGTAATTTTAATTGTAGGTAAACATTTTTTGCTGTTGTAGAGTAAATTTTTTTTAAAGAGGCTTGATAAGCCTCGGAACGCGCAAAGTACAGAAGTCGTGGCAGAAATTACCTAACTTCACTCACATTTTTGTTCAAATAAAACTATCATTTTTCTTTTTACATCTTACAAAAAATAATCATAGTGTGGACAAGTTAGATGTATAAATGTTAGTGCTAATTTCTAGTGTTGTGTACACATCTTAGATGTTACCTACCAACGTTAATATCCACTGATGATGACATTAAATTGAATGTCGAAACGTTTGGAATTAAAGATTAATTTATAAATCTTTGCTTTTTATTCTTTGATGTATCACCCCACAAGAACTTACTCATATATCTCAACATCAAAATTAACAACTAAATCATATATATATATATATGAGTGAGTTCTTGAGGGCGATACATCAAACAAAGAAGCCAAAGATTTATAAAATAATCTTTATTTCCAAACGTTTCGACATTCAATTTAATGTCATCATCAGTGGATATACGTTGGTAGGTTACATCTAGAGAAGTGTACACAACACTAGAAATTAGCACTAACATTCATACAACTAACTTGTCAACACCATGTATTTTTATAATTTTTTGTATGAGGTAAAAAGAAAAATGATAGTTTTATTTGAACAAAATGTAAGTAAAGTTAGTTAATTTCTGCCACGACTTCTGTACTTTGCGCGTTCAGGCTTATGTCAAGTAGACATACAGGATATCAAATTGCTATACAGATCGCAAGTAATAAGTTGTTAGTAATAAAGGTAAAAAAAATTAAACATCTATTATAAAATTAAAGATATAGTGTAGAATTAAACTTATATGATACAGATCGCAAGTAATAAGTTGTTAGTAATTGTAATGGTAAAAAAAATTATACATCTATTATAGAATTAAATATATAGTGTAGAATTAAAGGTATATGAATCGGACTAAGTAATCGTAATCGCATATTTTATCTAGTACTCATTTATTTCATTTTTTTCTGCTTTCTAGTAGGCTTATGTTGCTTTACATATCGTATGTCGTAAACTGTGAATAATAGTCGTCGAGCCTTACGATTTGAGTGCTTGTGGTACGTCGCTCGCCAGGGCGCTAACCTGCAGCTCGGCAGGTTGCCAGTGCGCCGAGCGGACCCAGGACCGTTGTGGCTTTTTGTTGTGTCCCCTGTGAGGTTTTAGAGGGTAGAAAAAAAGTTTACGATTTTGGAAAATAAGCACTATGTTTTCTATGAATTCCGTGCACTTTTTTTATCGTCTCCAACATCGTGTGATGATAAATGTATATGGGTGTCTGTATGAATTTTAAGCCACAGACGAAAGCTTCACAAGCGTGCTTGTAGAGCGATTTGCGTAAACCTTTTTTTTTCTTGATTTAAGTAAATAATGCTAGTATATTTTGCGCCAGGGAGCGATTCAATATTTGCTTTGGTATATTTGAAACTTTATATATTTACTTTTTCTAATTAACTATTTACTCAGTAATTTTTACTGTAACTAAAATTAAAAAAAAAAGACTATTGGTATTTACTAAATTTATAAATACTTAAATTTATATTGCTAGTTGAAACATTTTTTTATATGAAATATTTACCTATTAAGAATGCTAATAAATAAAATTCTGGTGCAATACAAAAGAGAAAATTTAAATATAAAAGAAAAATGGCTCAAAATGTTAATATAACCTTCTATGAGCTCGCGAAACTATTAGGTCATATTTCAAATTTGTCGATATTTAACCAAATAATGATGGATTTCTTATGAGATGACGCAGATATATTAATTGTATAACGTTGTCGAGACAATCAATATAAATAATTATTATCAATATCATAAATTATGACCTGTGCTATGCCTTTCAACCTGAAATAACTAATTCATACACAGAAGTCCAAACATTATAGGCCGCAGTGGCTTGAAAGTCACATAATTCATTAACACAAAAATTGTTTAAACAGAATTTTTAACTTCCCGTAGGGTAAGTTATTGTAATGGACCGAAAATTGAAATTGAAAATTTTTACATTTCTCGACGTTTTGAAGGTTTCTGAACGTTTTGGCATATCTAAGAAAAAATGGATGTGTGTGTGTATGTGTATGTATGGATACAAATTTCCAGTCACGTTTTTTCGATTTCGATTCGATTCCTATTGATAGGAAGATGAGCTGATTAGTTTTTGGCAAAGGCAGGTCCAGCAGTTACGGAGATAAAGAGCAAAGAGTGAAAATAGAAATCGAGTTTTTGAGAGAACGGTGCATCCGATTTTAATGTTCTAAAAAACATTCAATTAGTAATGATTGGGAGAAGTGTTTATCAGATTTTGGCAAAGGCAGGCCCAGCCATTTCGAAGATACGGAGCTAAATGTGCAAAAAATCGCAGTTTTTGAGAGAACTAAGCGTCCAATTTAAATAATTCAAAGAACTTTCTGCTTGTCTTAATAAAATAATTGATTTTGGAAAAAAAATTTGTTTCAACTTTTTTTTTCAATTTTTTTTTCAAGAAAAAATTTTTTTGTATATCGAAAATAATTCAGATTTTATTTTTAATTCTGACAAAATTCTAATATACTTTGAACAAATAATTCCAACTTAGCAATTCAGTTTATATAATTCTTATAAATATTAGACAACGTTACAATATTAATAATAATCTACTTCAAAACATTCAGTATTCCTCGAACACTTCGTTACGGTACGGGAAGTTCCAGCAATTTGCCGTAAGGCACGATGCCATACACCCAACTAGTTTGCTTTGTATTTGCATATATAGGCTTATAAGTACTCATTTTTTGTTTCCTTATTTTTTTGGATGTAAAACAAAAATTGGACTCATAGGGTTAATAGCTTGTTTTCGTTGAGTTATATTTCTTAATTGAAAAATTATTTCAACAAAAATTGAGGTCTAGATAGATGTTTCAAGAAGCTTGCAAAATTTTAAGTCGAACAAAATGCTAATTATATTTTTTTTAAATACGACTTTATCACAGTTCTTCTGCATTGTCGGCTCCTGTCTCGTGTGAGTAGGCTCCTTAGTTATGAGTCGATGTGATTAAAAGACTGTCATGCGATGCGAAGATCGTTACCGCGAAGTCGATGCCGGTGACCATCGTCTTATGGTCTTCAAGAGAAAAGCTGTGTGCATGTTGTGACTCCACAAATTTCACGGTCATCGCAAAGTGCCATTGTGCACTTGGTCACAAAAGCTTGTTAGTACGTGGTGCATTACACACCGAGTATTTTTGATTTTCTACTTTACTGCATTTCGCTTTGTACGACATCTCGGGCCCGGGAAATAATGCCTCTAAACGCAGCGTTTCTTATAACTTCATTCCGTCGACGCTTATATATAATGCTATTTTACCTGTGAATGCTTTTTCTCGGTATGGACTTTGAATTGCGCTAACAAATGAATATGTAAACCAACGACACAGTGCGTGTGTGCAAATACAGGTTCATGTATACATCTCATGAAAAAAGGTGTACATCTCTTACGAGGGTTTGAGAAATGGACGATTTGTCATAACATAAATGACGCTTGACATGTTCATACAATTGCGATTATTGTTACGTTTTATTCGCCTCCTGCGGAGTAAGCAATTTTGCTATCCATTTTATTACATGTGTGTTTATATACAATATACATATATACTATTTTTAATGCATTTTAAAATACCTAATGTTTTTCAAAATATGCGAAGTATTCCGGTCTGAAACTTCCCGTACCATTATTTAAAATTTTTAAATGCTTTGCAATTTTTTTAAAACTTTGAAACAAGTCTCACGGTTAAACATTATAAATCTTATATATGTCTAATAATCAGTTTTGACCGCTAAATGGTATTTTTTTTACTTTTTTTCTTATATTTCATAAACCGCTAGACTTGCCTTGCCAGTTGTTCATTGCGTCAATACAAGTAATAAAACGCTTTTTGAATCATTCAAATCGGATGCTGCGTTCTCTCAAAAACTGAATCACCATTTTTTTCACCTTTCCGCAGGGTAAGTTATAGTACTCGCAAAAAAATCGAAAATGAAAATTTTTATATATCTTTACGTTTCAGAGGTTTCTGAATATTTTGGCATATCTTAGAAAAAATTGATGTATATGTGTGTGCGTATACAAATTTTCGTCGACGATTTCGGGAACACGAATAAAGCGATTTGAATCATTCAAAAAACATTCGATTCGTATTGATAAGGAGACGTGCTGATTAGTTTTTGGTGAAGGCGGCTCTAGCCGCTCCGAAGATACGGGGCAAAAAGTGCTGAAAACGGTAACTCAGTTTTTAAGAGAACGGAGCGTCCGATTTGAATAATTCAAAAAAAAATTTATTTGTATTAACAAGATGAAGAACTGATTAAATTTTCATGAAGGCACACAAGTAAGGCCGAAAAGTAAATTTTTGTCAAAAATGTATAGTTTCTCAAAAATTTAATTTTTCAGAGTAATTTTTTTTCAAAAATGTTAATCTTTTAAAAAAATAATAATTTTTGGTACGGAAAGTTTCAGCAATTTGCCTTAAGGCACGATGCCATGCGCCCCACTAGTTAACATTTATTTAAAAAAATATTTTCGATTTTTTCCGATTACTATAACTTACCCTACGGGAAGTTAATTATATTATTATTTTTTATTTAACCTTCTTAATCAAATGTTATTTTGTATTACATCAAAATTTAAGTATTTATCATTTTTATAATCATATTTCATCAAGATCGTTTACGAACAATTATATCACTTTGATACAGATAATTATTTTACATTACAGATAAAGCATAATCACTCTATCTTTTTCATCATTATATAATCATTTAAGCTTCATTTGAAAATAGGTAAAAAAAATATTTGACGTAACTCGCAATAGAAATTAATAGCTTTCTAAACTATCTCGACAACTTAGGCTTGTCTGAATAAAATTTCTTGGGTCAGTCGGATGCGTCAGTTTTTTTTTTTAAACACGGAAAATGGAGGAGGTTTTGTGAGCGGTTGCTCGATCACCCTTGTCAATAGACGTCATGGATATATTTGTTTTCTAGGAACGATGAAATATTTTACACGAACGCCCAAAGGTTCTTCAACTGTTCGGGCCAGATAACAAATTTTTATGATGAGATCTATATATGATTTTTCCTTTTTTTTCGTTCAATATTTTTTATTGTTATTGCTTTTTATTTCGAATGAGTTGATTCGAATTATGCTTTAATTTTTTTTATTTATTTATTTTATAGTTATAATATTATATTTATTGTAATGTTTATTATGTAACTTTGCTAATACTAATTAGTTTTATAAAACAACTAAAATTAATTTTAATACAAATAATAATACTGACAAGGAGGTGCTAATATAAGTATGAATCAATCAATCTATTTCATACTTCACTGACGGTTTCATACATTTAACGCATTCAACTATGATGTTTTTTATTGGTTGCAAATTAATACACACACATATATACGTATATATATATATATATATATATATATATATATATATATATATAGAGTGGGGCAGGGCACAAAGGTTCAATTTGACTTTGAGCAATTATATTGAGAAATTTAAATAAATTATATCACAACCAATACCACATATCAAACAAGCATATCTGACTATGTTCAGTAAAACTCCCTGCTAATTCATCATTGCAATTTTTTTTTCAGAAGTTTGCCACCTGGTCCTTTTTACCCTATATGCGGGTTGAAATGGGATAGCCAGTTGCCAAACAGATCCAATATCTTATTTTTTATTTTCAAAGGGATTTTACGAAATATTAGCTACTATAATCTACAAATGCAAAATATAAATTTCATAGGCACATGGGAACAGTGCAAACAAATAACAATAATTAACAATGAAAGAAAACACTTTTGTTATAGATTTTCAAACATGGTCGTGTATCACTTGATAGCGACGTTGCTCGGTTGAAGGCGATCACATATTTTTCCCCTCTACTTTCAAATATTGTTGTTAAATTTTTTATCTCTGCTCGTTTTTGAGATATTGTTGGTGGACTTTTTTCGCGGACTTTTAAGCCCCGCTCTACCCTATTTCAAAATTGATATGAATTTTGACAACGGAATGTTTTTGAAGACTTTTATTTATTTTTAATACGACGTATATTTATATAAATATAACATTCTTAGAACAATTCGATATTCGTTAAATATAATTTTAAATCAGCGGTTGCGGTTGATAAAAATCTCTGCTTTGAAAATGCGCAGATCTGTTCGCCTTAGGTCGAATGGTGTCGCGTTACAAAACAAAGTCATCCATTCATAACAATAGTAATAACGTCGTTGGCTTGGCCGTTACTTTTCCGAAATGGATGATTTATTTATTATGCATGCATGTGCTGTGCTTAACATTCGGCGAAATGAAATCGAAATTTGAGACTGTCAAATTCATCAAGTCAAGATAACTAAACATAAGAACTTTAGATAAATCACAAATAGTCCAGTCATTTGGTCGTTTTGCCGGTACAGTACTCCGGGAATTCTGAAAATTGGTAATCTTATAGATTTCGAGGTGCTCTTTACGAAAATCAAGTTTCCCACCTCAAATTTGAACGGCAAGTTGCCGCCATATTGAGAAAATGGCGTCAAAAAACAGCTTTTTTAAAATATCTCCTTTCTGGCCTATTCTACGATAAAGGTATATATGTACGAATTAAACTAGAGAAAATTTCCTACAATTCTTTAGAAAACCGTTTTATTTTGTAAAATTGATAGTTTGAGAGTACGGCCGCCTCAAAGTCTTTGCTGCTCTCGCCGTAGTATCAAATCTCTCCATATATGACAGCACTTTGAACTTGATCACATTCCTTCTAATAAATAAATATTTTCAATGTTAAATTAAGTGAATAAGATCTAGAAATAAAATAATTCAAATATTTTTCTGTTTTTTTTTTGCTGATTTTTTAACACTTCAAGCTACTTACTTATAGCTACTTTGCCATTGAAGTGTTAAAAAATCAGCAAAAAAAAGAAAAATATTTGAATTATTTTATTTCTGGACTAAAAGCTCTGGGTGTTTTCTAAAATGCATGACGTAATTTCTGTTTTACTTCGTTTAATAGGTATAATTTTTCCTAAATGAGTTTTCTCCATTTTATGGGACGTGATAAACCGATTTGTAATCGATTTCTTATCTTAAAATTGATTCCGCATAAGTGCTTTAATGTATTTTTAATGCGTTTTAATTAATTTTCGTCACGCATGATTTAAAATCAACGGATATAAAATTACTCGAAAACCCAAATACGCGATGGAGAAGGCTTACTTTTATTGCTTTGAACGAGTTCCGCGTGATGTCACAGCTTTTTATATTATTTGTTCTGCAGAGCACAGTTTAGAAATATTTCGAATTTATATGACCATTGTCAATTATGTCGTAAACCTTCTCATGTTACCACAACAAATATTTTACTCTGACCGTGAACCTAGCGCGTTTTGCACGGTATCAAATTTGTGATAAATGCTTTTTTCAGTTTTTATATCGAACATTGTTCGCAAATCGAGAGCGTGCAAAATCAATCTAAGATAACAGGTGCCTGTAAAATCACCCTGAAAGCTGATTCGAAACTTGTTTGATATATATACATGTATATATTTAGGCCTACACATAAATATCCATGTGCTCGACGACGCATCTATACAAACATATCATTTCTCTGGCTTGTGTGCAAGAAAAGCACACATTTCTTGCACGATTTCTGGTGTGTTAGTGCGAGAGTTTTTTCCTAAGCGTGTTTACACAGGCAATGCATTGTACCCTATAATCAGGCCGGAGTTGGTTCCTGTATTTCTTGTTTCATTCTGCTATCATCATCGTGCGTTGTGCGTTGTGCGTTGTGCGTTGTCCGTCCGCTCGTTTATTCGCTTGAGTTAAACTGCTGAATGCGTGCTGTCGGTGCTGTCATTGCTCCACCACTGTTCGAGTCGAGATAGTCGTTAGTCTTTGACTTCACTCTTTGCATGGACTCATTTCACGTGATTTTACTAATCGCATAATAATGGGCTAAATTCGAAAACGTCTCATGTCAGGGATCGTTGACTCTTCATCGCTATTTATCGGTTATACTATCTCTTCCGTCATGCTTGTAATAAAATATTTGTAAATATTTTATTTTTAATTACTATTTACTCATTAACGTTGTTCAACAATATTGTTAGCATTTTTTAAATTCGGGATTTAAATAATTCGAAAAACATTCGATTCATATTGATAAGGAGACTGATTGTTTTTGGTTGACTGACTGACTGACTGAGTGCTGATTAGTTTTTGGCGAAGGCAGGTCTAGCCGTTCCGAAGATACGGTGCAAAAAGTGCCAAAAACGGTAACTCAGTTTTTAAGAGAACGGAGCGTCCGATTTTAAAACATTTTACTTGTATTGACAAGGTGAAGAACCGATCAAATTTCATAAAGGCAGGTCTAGCGGTTTCGGAGATCTAATGAAAAAAGTAAAAAAAAATGCCATTTGGCGGTCAAAAATGATCATTAGACATATGCACATGAAATTATCAGATATTTTATAGAGATTTTAACAATAAGTATAAATTTTGTTTGCATTCCTATGGGTTCCGTACCAATGTTTATTTGTTAGACGGCGACGCGGCGCTTACGCGCTTTGACATTTTGTCTCTATGCAGTTAAAGCAGTACGATTGCTTTGAAAAAAGTTCAGATTTTCCAAAATATGTCAAAATAATTTTTTTTTTTTCAAAAAAAGTAATTTTTTGACAAATTCCTAGATTCTCAAAAATCTAATTTTTTCGAAGTAAAATTTTTTCAAAAATGTTAATCGTTTTTAAAAAAAATAATAATATTTGGTACGGGAAGTTCCAGAAATTTGCCTTAAGGCACGATGCCCTAATTGCCTTAAGACAATTCCACTTACAGCTAGTTTTATTATTATTAGCCTTGCTTACTTAGAGCATTTAGCCATTTACTTTTCTTCTTTTCAAAATTCTGTACTATTTTCATTTATATAAGTGGGCGCCCATTAAATACGTAATCGATTTCTTAAGGATTTTTGCCCCCCCTCTTCAAAATTACCCCCCTCCCCTAACAAACATCACGTGCATTTTTAGTTTCGAAAAAAATTGTGAAATTTTTGATTTTTTTTGAAAATGTTTGAATGAAAATTTAGGTAAAAAATAAATACACGTGATATCTTACACTTTATAAAAATAAATTAAGTTAAAAAAGCAATTTTACAAGAGATAAATTGAATATATAGTTATTATAACTCTGCTGATGAAATTTCTAACGAATAACCAGATCAAGTTTATATGCAGTTTCACCTCTGAAAAAATATATTATAAAATTTATATTTGCATTGGTTGAATAATGCAGCTATTATTTCGTAATCCCTTTAAAATTAAAAATAAGACATAGGACCTGGTGCTCCTGACCGTCTCGTTTTACCCCGTCTATTGGGTTAACAGGGCCAGAAACCATATTTATGAAAAACAGAAAATAAACACATTTCTACAATGATGAACTGGCTGGAAGTTTTACAGAACATAGTCAGTTGTTTGTTTCATATATGTTATTGATAATTATTGATTTATATTGATATATGGTTTGGTTTTCACAATATAATTGCTCAAATTTAAATTAGTCCTTTATGCCTCGCCCTACCCTATCCTATTCCATCCAATTTAGCTTTTAATTTTGCTTTTTGCAACTGATTTTTTCACTATTCTTGACTTCTAAATCTGATCTTCTCCAATTCTAATCTCGCTTTTCTTCTTACTTCTAAACTCAATATTTCAAATTTTATGTCATTGCCAAGAATCGATCTGAGGATCGATCGCTGGCGTGTAAGTCTGCACAGCATTTTTTTAATGACTACGAGATGCTTTCAGGCATTAATTGGTATTTGGCAACAATTTCTGGATATAAATTACATTATTCATCAAATCTATCGATTGCGGCTTAGCCTATACTACTTTTTCGCATCAGTTGCTTTTTATACTAATGTATCCCTCGAGCGTAAATAAATCTACCGCCGCACTTTTATCGTTTTTATGTTTTTATTGCACAAACCATAAAAGTTTATTTCTATAAATCCTAATTAGCCTAAAATTGGCAACCTGTTTTATTTCAATCGCAACCAAAAATATTCATTAACAAACTACCGGATCTAAATAAATTTAACAGCGAGTTCTATAATCATACGACAATAACTCTCGATCATAAATAGAAACTGTTATGATTAAAGTGTATAATCATATCATTATCGTTTTATTACCATCTAACAGTAATCGGTATACGATGGTCGTACGTGCGATGCAAGAACTGATTTTGCGTGTAATTGACGAGGTACGGGTTCGACACTGATCAGGACACTAAGACACCATCGAGAGCGAATTATGAGCCCCGAGCGAGATTCTCATGCGCACGCAACGCTTTTTAGGTTGTTTGAGAAAAAGTTTTCACAATGCTCCCAAACGCATTCTCTTTCGAAAGAGGACTCACAAAAATATGTCCGAGATCATAACTTCTGAGAAATTTTCATAATTTTTATTAATCATTTTAGAATCGCGTTTGATGCTGTCTTGATAAATACACTGCAGATAAATGATTTTTTTTTCAGATAATCTGTCTGGTAAGACATTCAGTGAATTTAATGACAAATGTGTACATGAATGTGATGATGAATAGAATGTGTAGTTTGAACATAGATGAGATAAAGAACAGAAAAACTAAAAGTCCCTTAAGGCAAATTGCTGGGAACTTCCCGTGTCAATTTTTTTTTTTTTTAAAAATTAAATTTAAAAAATTAAAGAAAAAAAATTCCTCTGTAAAAATTTATTTTTGAGAAAAACTATATAAATTTTTGACAATTTTTTTTTTAAATTTGTGTGCATATGTCTAATGATCATTTTTGACCGCCAAATGGCATTTTTTAAAACTTTTTTAACTAGATCTCCGAAACCGCTAGACCTACCCTCATGAAAATTTGATCAATTATTCATCTTGTTTAATACAAGTAAAAT
>NW_020538040.1:151754042-151773851 GCF_003426905.1 Ctenocephalides felis
ACTAGCCGTAAATATTAGTTTGAAATTTCTCAATATTATAATTATTTAGTTACTTTAGTATTACTTCAAATTAAATTATATTAATATTATAATAAATCCAATCCTAAAACATATATATATATATATATATATATATATATTATCTTGTTTTGCAATTTAATTTGTTAATTATGTTATTATTAAATTTAGTACGGACTTGTCAACTTTACCTAGATACAGCAAACTCCCATAATTCGCTTTAAAGTTTTAATGTACTCATATAATTAAGTTTTATAAATGTCTTAGTATGTTTAAGGATGTTAGGATTTCAAATTGTATATCATAACCCGATAAAATACAAGTAAAACATTAAAACTTTTCAGATGACTTCATTTTTATGTATTCAGTTTTTATATAATGAATGAAACATTGCAGCGGAAATGCACAAAATAATATTTAACTTTGAAACACAAATTTCTCAGTAAGGCATAAGATTATCGGAAATCGTGCAATTATTTTTCTGTGAAAACTCGACAGAGGAATTTCCATATATAAGGCAAAGTTCACCCTCTCGTAGAAGTAGAATTGTAACGCGAATATAAGGGATGAGGTGTTAGGCGCGGCCTAAAGTCGTTCGTTCTCGGTCAGATCAAAGCACCTCTGTGATTGGTCGCGTCTAAATAGCATCTCGCAAACCGACCGCTAGCAAAGCTTTCGCCTTCCACCCTCACATCGCGATATTGGCGTCGCTTTCCCGCGGAAGGGAGGAAGGCCGTCTCTGCACAAGTGTGCTAACGCTAACGCTGACGTCGAGTTCCGCGTTTCTATGACGTTCACGGGCTGCGACGCATACGCCGACGTGCTGTACAGCGTATAGCGACCGCTACATACTGCTATACGGCTATACAGCTGCAGCCATCCGGCAGCCCGTCGGCCCACCGCCACCGCCCGGCGGACGAGAGCGTCCCTCGTGCTCCCTCGGCCGCTCGCTTCGCCCGCGTCGCCCGCATCCTCGATCACATGCGATGCACAACAGATCCAGGAGCCGAGCCGTGACGGCGGCACCCGAGCCAACACGATTGCGGACGCCGACAGTGAAGTGTGAGCGCGGAGCGCGAGCATCGTGTGTCGCCCGACATTCACGAAATAGACCCCGCGTGGTTAACGCTGTACTCCGTTCACGCGCAATCTCACAATATTCACGACGAGTTCGATTCAATTTGTAAACACACGTTGCCGCGCTTATTGACAACATTAATAACTCGATATTGTCCTTGTACAGGACACGCGGAATAGTATTAGCACATCTAGTGTCAATATCAGAACAGTGTTTTGTGATAAAAATTAAAATCAGTGTTCGGTTCGGAAGATCGCGATTATTGTTTGCCGATCGTATATGTTGTGTGTTTCTGTTTGTTTGTCTCTTCGATCATCTGTCAGTGAGTCCTTCGCGCGTCTCCCGCTGTGCAGTGTATTGAATATTGTTTTGTTTTGGTTTTGTTATTGTTGTGTGTTAAGTAGAGAGTGCGATGTCGTCGCGGACGATGATGATGGCGTGTGTACAAAGATAAGAAATGCGCGAGGGACAAACGTCCTTCGGGTGTCGTTGAAAGCCGTTGCGGGCGATCGGGCCGGTCGCCCCGGTGCTCTCGCTGCGAGGATAGAGCAGATAAGACTCGCGAGATGCCCCACGCACACAGCGCCAGTGGGGGCGACGACCTGGGCAGTACTGACGAAGTGAAGGTCTTCTATGTCGAAGGAGATGGCGAGGATGAGAAGCGCTCCTCAGAGAATCTTCTCGAGGAAAAGTCGAGTCTCATCGATCTCACTGAATCCGAGGTGCTAATTACACCTTACAACTTACACCTTATTGTGTATTCAATTATCAATTGTGCGCACTGCAATTTGTGTCGAAGCAGTACAAGTTCTCAGTGATTTGTTATGTTTTACAGGAAAAGTCAGCGACTGGATACACCGCCAACAAAAATGCGTCGAGATCGGATCATAGTCCGGTGTTTGGTAAGTTCTGTTCGAAAATTTATCTAATATATCTATCACTGTATTGTTGTTCACAATGTGCGCGAAATATTAGGTTGTCAAATATCTCCCTTCCGCTTTTTTGCTCTTGGTTTATAATACAAAAAGGCGATATTTGACAACATATTACTTCTTTCATTATCCATCGAGGGATCGCTGTCAAACGCGTACCGCAGGTTTGTGATGATACGCGCCGATGAAAGTCAATTTGCGACTGTCATTCACACACGCACGTGTATGCCGACTTGTTCGGCTTTTGTAATTTTGTTGTCGTATTTGCTTGTTGTGTACATTGATATGTCCAATGTATGCTACAAGAAGTGCGCTGGTGGGATTTTCTATGGCTTGCGTTGACATTGGAAGCTGGACTGCTTGCCGTAGAGATCCTGCTGTCTCTTTATCTGTGCATGTTGTATACTTGCTATTTTTAGATGACGCCCAATACGATTTCGTTCCATTTGTTCGACTGTTTGTGATTCGACTACAGACATTCATTATAATATAATATCCCGTTGTTTATTATGAAGCCATGACAGCTGAACATAGACCAGATTTTCATTAAGTCTGTAATATCAACAGATCCTTTTTCAGTCACATAGAGTATGTCTATTCAGTTGAGACGCGTTATCAAACGACGCGCGAAGTGTTATCTCCGACAGTACACTCCGCATAGTGTTTATTTCGTATTTTGTGCAATTAACTCTATAATTGCTCATCATAGCAATGAACTGAAATGTAAACTATGCAGATGAACAATCTAGTCCCATTATAACAGTTCACTCTCGTATAATTTTTCGTAGACAATCTTTCGAAAGATCAATTTTCATGAAAATTTTTCAGATAATTCAAAGGATTACTTATTGTCTTACTTTTACAACTATCACAATTTGCTTCAACAAAGCTAACACTTGTTATCTTATCAGACTACTTATAATTATTAGTCATTTGATATTAAATTGTTGAAATTCGTGTTTTTATTAAATGAAAATTTTACTCATCTTTTGACATTGAATTTCACAAGTATTGCGGTTTCACATATATCAAGCAAATGTTGTAAGGATAAATTTTATTGGATTAAATAAGTGGATTGAAATTAGATAAATGATTTTTGTGGCAATTACATCCGAAACAACACAAAAGCTTTGAAGTTAATTTTATTTCATAACTAAAACTTGTGCTCTTGTACGCCAGTATTTATTTTCGTAGTAACGCTTGATTTATTGCTTTCAAAACATCCTGTAAATGTAAAATAAAATATTTACTCGTGTAGATATATAGATGGCAAATGGAATTTCCAATATAAATAAACACCTAAAAGGGATAGGAAAGAGAAATCTTTAATTAACCACAGGTAATATTGCTCTTTAGTTAGTTTATGTAGCTGTCAGAACCTAAATCTGGCCACGCATTTTGTAAGTGCGTGTTTAAAATGCACTAATGAATAAATGAACGTCGTACTTTATGAGGGACTGGTTTTTGAAATTTACGGCTATCGAGGAGCAGGTACTATACTCTGTTCTCTGAACTATGTACTGATAACATTTATTTATTTATTGGTATGATAGAAGTTTCTTATTCGCGGGCAAAAAAAATGCGATCTAATTCCTATATTCGCGGCTAAACATTTCGTTATTTGCGGACTCCGGTGTATATCGAACCCAATACTCTTTGTAATTGCCGTCATTTTGGAATAATAAAAAGAACTTTGACATAAACCGTCTTCATTGCCTTGGCCCTCTTCGCCGCTTTCGGTGTTTTTGGGAATATAAACAAACAGAATAACTAGTGGGGCGCTTGGCATCGTGTCTTAAGGCAAATTGCTGGAACTTCCCGTACCAAAATTTTTTTTTTTTAAAAGTTTAACATTTTTGAAAAAAATTTACTCTGAAAAATTAGATTTTTGAGAAACTATAAATTTTTGACAAAAATTTCCTTTTTTTTTTTTGAAAAAAAGACTTTTTGAAGAAAAGTGTATTTTGAAATATTTTGGAAATTCTGAACTTTTTTTCAATCGTACTGCTTTAACTGCATAGAGACGAAATATCGAAGCGCGTAAGCGCCGCGCCGCCGTCTAACGGATAAGCATTGGTACCGAACCCATAGGAATGTAAACAAAATTTATACTTATTGTTAAAATCTCTATAAAATATCTGATAATTTGATGTGCATATGTTTAATGATCATTTTTGACCGCCAAATGGCATTTTTTTTTACTTTTTTTACTAGATCTCCGAAACCGCTAGATCTGCCTTCATGAAAATTTAAAAGGTTGTTCATCTTGTCAATACAAATAAAATGTTTTTTGAATTATTAAAATCGGACACTCTGTTCTCTTAAAAACTGAGTTACCGTTCGTGGCACTTTTTGCCCCGTATCTTCGAAACGACTAGACCTGTCTATGCCAAAAACTAATCAGCACGTCTCCTTATCAACAGCAATCGAGTGATTTTTGAATAATTGAAATCGGTTTAACCGTGTTCCCGGAATCGTCGACGAAAATTTGTATCCGCACACATACATCCATTTTTTCTAAGGTATGCCAAAATGTTCAGAAACCTCTGAAACGGCCTTGTTCACTATTTAATGAATAAAATATATTTTTAAATGTTGCTTTTCCGTTCTATTATAACATTTGACTCATACCGACATGAAACAAAACATACTCATAATCAGTATATTGAAGAAGAGCAATTATTTTCCTTCAACAAGCAATAAAAACGTGATATTTAATTTTAAAAACTTGGTCAAGATTTAAAATCTAAAGTCTTAATCTTAGTCCAGATTCAAATATCTGATCTGATTTGAGATCTGTGCTATTTTTATATGAACATTGATCCGTATATGGAACGAAGTCTTATTTTTAAGAAGCAAATTGCTGATGTGACTGCTGAGTATTGTATCTGTAGTTTAAATTGAAGAAGCTGTTAAAAACTGCCGATCAAGGAAATATTACAAATTAGCCTGAACATAATTAATCAAAATATTCAAAAACTACAATTTCTATAATCCCATATAAATCACAGTTTGAATAGAACGTATCTTCCGCGAATAAGGTAGAAGATATTTGTATTCTGTTTTTGCTAATAATTTCATATAATTTTATTATGTCTTTCTATATATAAAATTTTTTGTAAGCAATAAAAACTCATACAAATTACCAATTTTTCAATTAGTTATCAAAATAATAGATGAAAAAAATTAATTACTTTCGATTTTTATTATGATGTTTTGTGTAGCGTTTTATACATCGCTCATGTATCACATTCAAGAGCAAAGTTAGTTCACCATCGCGCTGAAGAAAGTTATGCTTAACACTTATATTTACAGTTTGTAAATGTGTTCATCGTACTCGCACAACGGTATAATTTCTTTAATATATTCATATGACATAATTGAAATCGAAAGCTGTGTTGAATTAGCTTTAATGTCACATTGCACCTCTACATACTGAACCTATATGCACGCAATCAATTTTCAAACTGACACATTACATTATGTATAGGTGCACGCAGTTTCGCAAACAAGTGTTGAACCGTGTGCGACAACCTTATTCGGCATTATTGTGGAGATACGGGAAAGAATTTTTAATAATTTTTTTTTTTCATTTTATTTTTGTTTTTATTGAGTAAAATAGGGCTGTAAAATATGCAATTGCTAGAAATGATAATAAATTGAATGTATATAATTAGGTAGGATAAGTTATTGTAATCGTCCAAAAATCGAAATTGAAAATTTTTGCATTTATCGACGTTTTGAAGGTTTCTGAACATTTTGGCAGAAAAAATTAATGTGTGTGTTTGTATGTATGGATACAATTTTCCAGTCACGTTTTCGAGCGCACAGATCAACCGATTTGAATGGTTCAAAAAACATTCGATTCCTATTGATAGGGAGATGTGCTGATTAGTTTTTGGCAAAGGCGGGTCCAGCAGTTACGGAGATAAAGAGCAAAGGGTGCAGAAAATAGAAATCGAGTTTTTGAGAGAACGGAGCATCCGATTTGAATGATCTAAAAAACATTCAATTTGTAATGATTGGGAGAAGAGATGATTAGTTTTTGGCAAAGACAGGCCCAGCCATTTCGAAGATACAGAACTAAACGTGCAAAAAATGGCAGTTTTTGAGAGAACTAAGCGTTCGATTTAAATGATTCAAAGAACTTTCTGCTTGTTTTAACAAAATAATTGATTTTGGAAAAAAAAATTGTTTCAAATTTTTTTTCATTTTTCTTTGTATATCGAAAATAATTCTGATTTTAATTTTAATTCTGACTAAAGTTCTAATATACTTTAAACAAATAATTTCAACTTTGCAATTCAGTTTATATAATTCTTATAAATATATTAGACAATGTTACAGTATTTATTTATAATAGTCTATTTAAAAACATTTAATATTCCTCGAACATTTTGTTACGGTACGGTAAGTTCCAGCAATTTGCCTTAAGGCACGATGCCATACCCCCCGAGGGCTCAAATGGTTCCAAATTGATAAAAAACAATTCTCTGAAAGTTTTAGCCCTTAATATTGTCTTTTCGATAGAGCGCAATTCAATCAAAGTTTTGTATGGAAATAGCATAAAAAAATTTTCACTTCGACACGAATAAAAAATGACACGAATTTTCACTTTTAATTCATTTGTCGCTAAGTTATACCTAATTTTTTTTTTAATTTTCAAAAATTTTTCCATGCTATTTCCATACGAAGTTTGATTGAATTGCACACTATCTAAAAGTTAATATTAAGAGCTAAAACTTTCAGAGAATTGTTTTTTATCAATTTGGAACCATTTGAGCTCTTGTTGGATATTCGAAATTGCTTGCTTTTAGTGAATAAAAATATATATATTTTTTCATTGATACACATACCTTTATTAAAATTAGTTACTTTTATTAAAATTTTGTGCACCTTTTTTTTAAAGAATTATTGTTTAAGAAATAGAGACTCTTTTTCGCTAGAACGTACGGGCTCGAATAACAAAATGTCAAATTTATCTCTTGCGCCAGTTTCAACATATTTATTTAGCTGTTTTACCGCGATTTTACTAATTTCAGAATAGATAAAATTATTTTATTAGGGTTTTGCTCAATTCTCAAACCGCGTTATAGTGACTCGTGTTTTAAAAGTATCATGTTAGAAGGAGGATGGTCTGATCCGTGTTATACGGGGGTTGAATAAAATTCTTTCATTTCCATGTATATTGAGTTATGTTGGTTTTTGATTATGAACATTACTGTCAAATATATTTTTGACGTCATATTTGTCGCATTCTTACGTCGTTTTTACCTGATCAAACGAGCAATTAGTTGCGGTTCCAATGTTCGTAAACATTATTTGTATGCTTCCTTTCATTATTCAAGTTTCGAGAATTGTAAAATTTAGTTAATTGTACAATCTGAAAATCACATTTACCCATGAACGCACCGGAATAGCACAAGTCAATTACTGACGTGTCTTATTTATATTTCTAATCTTCATTCTTCTTAAAAGAATATTATATATTTTATGACACAAGAGAAGGGGTCCCCCGTTGTAGGGGTCTGGACGTCCCGGGATTTAGGGTTTGGAATGCAAGAGCACTGTTTGTATACCTGCCATCTCGGTGGTCTATTCCTGTGATTGTTGAACTGTTTTTTTAGTATTTGGAAATATCATTTTGTACCTGTTCGTTGGACAGGTTAAATATTTGCTAGTAACAAAAGCTTAGACCGAATTACTCGAAAGTAAAAACAAAGTAATTCTAATTGTAGGTAAACATTTTTTGCTGTTGTAGAGTAAATTTTTTTAAAGAGGCTTTGTAAGCCTCGGAACGCGCAAAGTACAGAAGTCGTAGCAGAAATTACCTAACTTTACTTAAATTTTTGTTCAAATAAAACTAACATTTTTCTTTTTACATCTTACAAAAAATGATAAAAATTCATAGTGTGGACTAGTTAGATGTATAAATGTTAGTGCTAATTTCTAGTGTTGTGTACACATCTTAGATGTAACCTACCAACGTTAATATCCACTGATGATGACATTAAATTGAATGTCGAAACGTTTGGAATTAAAGATTAATTTATAAATCTTTACTTTTTATTCTTTGATGTATCGCCCCACAAGAACTTTCTCATATATCTCAACATCAAAATTAACAACTAAATCATATATATATATATGAGTGAGTTCTTGAGGGCGATACATCAAACAAAGAAAAGCCAAAGATTTATAAAATAATCTTTATTTCCAAACGTTTCGACATTCAATTTAATGTCATCATCAGTGGATATTACGTTGGTAGGTTACATCTAGAGAAGTGTACACAACACTAGAAATTAGCACTAACATTCATACAACTAACTTGTCAACACCATGTATTTTTTATAATTTTTTGTATGAGGTAAAAAGAAAAATGATAGTTTTATTTGAACAAAAATGTAAGTAAAGTTAGTTAATTTCTGCCACGACTTCTGTACTTTGCGCGTTCCGAGGCTTATGTCAAGTAGACATACAGGATATTCAAATTGCTATACAGATCGCAAGTAATAAGTTGTTAGTAATAAAGGTAAAAAAAATTAAACATCTATTATAAAATTAAAGATATAGTGTAGAATTAAACTTATATGAATCGGACTAAGTAATCGTAATCGCATATTTTATCTAGTACTCATTTTATTTTTTTCTGCTTTCTAGTAGGCTTATGTTGCTTTACATAGCGTATGTCGTAAACTGTGAATAATAGTCGTCGAGCCTTACGATTTGAGTGCTTGTGGTACGTCGCTCGCCAGGGCGCTAACCTGCAGCTCGGCAGGTTGCCAGTGCGCCGAGCGGACCCAAGACCGTTGTGGCTTTTTGTTGTGTCCCCTGTGAGGTTTTAGAGGGTAGAAAAAAAGTTTACGATTTTGGAAACTAAGCACTATGTTTTCTATGAATTCCGTGCACTTTTTTTTATCGTCTCCAACATCGTGTGATGATAAATGTATATGGGTGTCTGTATGAATTTTTAGCCACAGACGAAAGCTTCACAAGCGTGCTTGTAGAACGATTTGCGTAAACCTTTTTTTTTCTTGATTTAAGTAAATAATGCTAGTATATTTTGCGCCAGGGAGCGATTCAATATTTGCTTTGGTATATTTGAAACTTTATATATTTACTTTTTATAATGAACTATTTGCTGTGTCTAAAGTTTTACAAGAACTGTCTATTGGCGTTTGAAATAATAATAAAATTATGTTGCTTCAAGTTTTCTATATGAAATATTCACCTACCAGCAATTATAATAAATTAAAAAAACTGTTGAAATAACAAAATCAATGAATAAAAGAAAAATGGCTCACAATGTTAATTTAACCTTCTATGGGCTCGCGAAACTATTAGGTCATATTTCAAATATTTCGATATTTTACCAAATAATTATGGATGGATGGACGCAGAAATATTAATTTTATAACGTTGTCAAGCCAATCAATATAAATAATTATTATCAATATCATAAATTATGACCTTAGCTAATATAAGTCTTTCACCCTGAAACAACATTTTCATACTCAGAAGTCCAAACATTATAGGCCGCAGTGGCTTGAAAGTCACATAATTCATTAACAAAAATTGTTTAAACAGAATTTTTAACTTCCCGTAGGGTAAGTTATTGTAATGGACCGAAAATTGAAATTGAAAATTTTTACATTTCTCGACGTTTTGAAGGTTTCTGAACGTTTTGGCATATCTAAGAAAAAATGGATGTGTGTGTGTGTATGTGTATGTATGGATACAAATTTCCAGTCACGTTTTTTCGATTTCGATTCGATTCCTATTGATAGGAAGATGAGCTGATTAGTTTTTGGCAAATGCAGGTCCAGCAGTTACGGAGATAAAGAGCAAAGAGTGCAGAAAATAGAAATCGAGTTTTTGAGAGAACGGTGCATCCGATTTTAATGTTCTAAAAAACATTCAATTAGTAATGATTGGGAGAAGTGTTTATCAGATTTTGGCAAAGGCAGGCCCAGCCATTTCGAAGATACGGAGCTAAATGTGCAAAAAATCGCAGTTTTTGAGAGAACTAAGCGTCCAATTTAAATAATTCAAAGAACTTTCTGCTTGTCTTAATAAAATAATTGATTTTGGAAAAAAAATTTGTTTCAACTTTTTTTTTCAATTTTTTTTTTTCAAGAAAAAATTTTTTTGTATATCGAAAATAATTCAGATTTTATTTTTAATTCTGACCAAAATTCTAATATACTTTGAACAAATAATTCCAACTTAGCAATTCAGTTTATATAATTCTTATAAATATTAGACAACGTTACAATATTAATAATAATCTACTTCAAAACATTCAGTATTCCTCGAACACTTCGTTACGGTACGGGAAGTTCCAGCAATTTGCCGTAAGGCACGATGCCATACACCCAACTAGTTTGCTTTGTATTTGCATATATAGGCTTATAAGTACTCATTTTTTGTTTCCTTATTTTTTTGGATGTAAAACAAAAATTGGACTCATAGGGTTAATAGCTTGTTTTCGTTGAGTTATATTTCTTAATTGAAAAATTATTTCAACAAAAATTGAGGTCTAGATAGATGTTTCAAGAAGCTTGCAAAATTTTAAGTCGAACAAAATGCTAATTATATTTTTTTTAAATACGACTTTATCACAGTTCTTCTGCATTGTCGGCTCCTGTCTCGTGTGAGTAGGCTCCTTAGTTATGAGTCGATGTGATTAAAAGACTGTCATGCGATGCGAAGATCGTTACCGCGAAGTCGATGCCGGTGACCATCGTCTTATGGTCTTCAAGAGAAAAGCTGTGTGCATGTTGTGACTCCACAAATTTCACGGTCATCGCAAAGTGCCATTGTGCACTTGGTCACAAAAGCTTGTTAGTACGTGGTGCATTACACACCGAGTATTTTTGATTTTCTACTTTACTGCATTTCGCTTTGTACGACATCTCGGGCCCGGGAAATAATGCCTCTAAACGCAGCGTTTCTTATAACTTCATTCCGTCGACGCTTATATATAATGCTATTTTACCTGTGAATGCTTTTTCTCGGTATGGACTTTGAATTGCGCTAACAAATGAATATGTAAACCAACGACACAGTGCGTGTGTGCAAATACAGGTTCATGTATACATCTCATGAAAAAAGGTGTACATCTCTTACGAGGGTTTGAGAAATGGACGATTTGTCATAACATAAATGACGCTTGACATGTTCATACAATTGCGATTATTGTTACGTTTTATTCGCCTCCTGCGGAGTAAGCAATTTTGCTATCCATTTTATTACATGTGTGTTTATATACAATATACATATATACTATTTTTAATGCATTTTAAAATACCTAATGTTTTTCAAAATATGCGAAGTATTCCGGTCTGAAACTTCCCGTACCATTATTTAAAATTTTTAAATGCTTTGCAATTTTTTTAAAACTTTGAAACAAGTCTCACGGTTAAACATTATAAATCTTATATATGTCTAATAATCAGTTTTGACCGCTAAATGGTATTTTTTTTACTTTTTTTCTTATATTTCATAAACCGCTAGACTTGCCTTGCCAGTTGTTCATTGCGTCAATACAAGTAATAAAACGCTTTTTGAATCATTCAAATCGGATGCTGCGTTCTCTCAAAAACTGAATCACCATTTTTTTCACCTTTCCGCAGGGTAAGTTATAGTACTCGCAAAAAAATCGAAAATGAAAATTTTTATATATCTTTACGTTTCAGAGGTTTCTGAATATTTTGGCATATCTTAGAAAAAATTGATGTATATGTGTGTGCGTATACAAATTTTCGTCGACGATTTCGGGAACACGAATAAAGCGATTTGAATCATTCAAAAAACATTCGATTCGTATTGATAAGGAGACGTGCTGATTAGTTTTTGGTGAAGGCGGCTCTAGCCGCTCCGAAGATACGGGGCAAAAAGTGCTGAAAACGGTAACTCAGTTTTTAAGAGAACGGAGCGTCCGATTTGAATAATTCAAAAAAAAATTTATTTGTATTAACAAGATGAAGAACTGATTAAATTTTCATGAAGGCACACAAGTAAGGCCGAAAAGTAAATTTTTGTCAAAAATGTATAGTTTCTCAAAAATTTAATTTTTCAGAGTAATTTTTTTTCAAAAATGTTAATCTTTTAAAAAAATAATAATTTTTGGTACGGAAAGTTTCAGCAATTTGCCTTAAGGCACGATGCCATGCGCCCCACTAGTTAACATTTATTTAAAAAAAATATTTTCGATTTTTTCCGATTACTATAACTTACCCTACGGGAAGTTAATTATATTATTATTTTTTATTTAACCTTCTTAATCAAATGTTATTTTGTATTACATCAAAATTTAAGTATTTATCATTTTTATAATCATATTTCATCAAGATCGTTTACGAACAATTATATCATTTAGATACAGATAATTATTTTACATTACAGATAAAGCATAATCACTCTATCTTTTTCATCATTATATAATCATTTAAGCTTCATTTGAAAATAGGTAAAAAAATATTTGACGTAACTCGCAATAGAAATTAATAGCTTTCTAAACTATCTCGACAACTTAGGCTTGTCTGAATAAAATTTCTTGGGTCAGTCGGATGCGTCAGTTTTTTTTTTTAAACACGGAAAATGGAGGAGGTTTTGTGAGCGGTTGCTCGATCACCCTTGTCAATAGACGTCATGGATATATTTGTTTTCTAGGAACGATGAAATATTTTACACGAACGCCCAAAGGTTCTTCAACTGTTCGGGCCAGATAACAAATTTTTATGATGAGATCTATATATGATTTTTCCTTTTTTTTCGTTCAATATTTTTTATTGTTATTGCTTTTTATTTCGAATGAGTTGATTCGAATTATGCTTTAATTTTTTTTATTTATTTATTTTATAGTTATAATATTATATTTATTGTAATGTTTATTATGTAACTTTGCTAATACTAATTAGTTTTATAAAACAACTAAAATTAATTTTAATACAAATAATAATACTGACAAGGAGGTGCTAATATAAGTATGAATCAATCAATCTATTTCATACTTCACTGACGGTTTCATACATTTAACGCATTCAACTATGATGTTTTTTATTGGTTGCAAATTAATACACACACATATATACGTATATATATATATATATATATATATATATATATATATATATATAGAGTGGGGCAGGGCACAAAGGTTCAATTTGACTTTGAGCAATTATATTGAGAAATTTAAATAAATTATATCACAACCAATACCACATATCAAACAAGCATATCTGACTATGTTCAGTAAAACTCCCTGCTAATTCATCATTGCAATTTTTTTTTCAGAAGTTTGCCACCTGGTCCTTTTTACCCTATATGCGGGTTGAAATGGGATAGCCAGTTGCCAAACAGATCCAATATCTTATTTTTTATTTTCAAAGGGATTTTACGAAATATTAGCTACTATAATCTACAAATGCAAAATATAAATTTCATAGGCACATGGGAACAGTGCAAACAAATAACAATAATTAACAATGAAAGAAAACACTTTTGTTATAGATTTTCAAACATGGTCGTGTATCACTTGATAGCGACGTTGCTCGGTTGAAGGCGATCACATATTTTTCCCCTCTACTTTCAAATATTGTTGTTAAATTTTTTATCTCTGCTCGTTTTTGAGATATTGTTGGTGGACTTTTTTCGCGGACTTTTAAGCCCCGCTCTACCCTATTTCAAAATTGATATGAATTTTGACAACGGAATGTTTTTGAAGACTTTTATTTATTTTTAATACGACGTATATTTATATAAATATAACATTCTTAGAACAATTCGATATTCGTTAAATATAATTTTAAATCAGCGGTTGCGGTTGATAAAAATCTCTGCTTTGAAAATGCGCAGATCTGTTCGCCTTAGGTCGAATGGTGTCGCGTTACAAAACAAAGTCATCCATTCATAACAATAGTAATAACGTCGTTGGCTTGGCCGTTACTTTTCCGAAATGGATGATTTATTTATTATGCATGCATGTGCTGTGCTTAACATTCGGCGAAATGAAATCGAAATTTGAGACTGTCAAATTCATCAAGTCAAGATAACTAAACATAAGAACTTTAGATAAATCACAAATAGTCCAGTCATTTGGTCGTTTTGCCGGTACAGTACTCCGGGAATTCTGAAAATTGGTAATCTTATAGATTTCGAGGTGCTCTTTACGAAAATCAAGTTTCCCACCTCAAATTTGAACGGCAAGTTGCCGCCATATTGAGAAAATGGCGTCAAAAAACAGCTTTTTTAAAATATCTCCTTTCTGGCCTATTCTACGATAAAGGTATATATGTACGAATTAAACTAGAGAAAATTTCCTACAATTCTTTAGAAAACCGTTTTATTTTGTAAAATTGATAGTTTGAGAGTACGGCCGCCTCAAAGTCTTTGCTGCTCTCGCCGTAGTATCAAATCTCTCCATATATGACAGCACTTTGAACTTGATCACATTCCTTCTAATAAATAAATATTTTCAATGTTAAATTAAGTGAATAAGATCTAGAAATAAAATAATTCAAATATTTTTCTGTTTTTTTTTTTGCTGATTTTTTAACACTTCAAGCTACTTACTTATAGCTACTTTGCCATTGAAGTGTTAAAAAATCAGCAAAAAAAAAGAAAAATATTTGAATTATTAAGCTCTGGGTGTTTTCTAAAATGCATGACGTAATTTCTGTTTTACTTCGTTTAATAGGTATAATTTTTCCTAAATGAGTTTTCTCCATTTTATGGGACGTGATAAACCGATTTGTAATCGATTTCTTATCTTAAAATTGATTCCGCATAAGTGCTTTAATGTATTTTTAATGCGTTTTAATTAATTTTCGTCACGCATGATTTAAAATCAACGGATATAAAATTACTCGAAAACCCAAATACGCGATGGAGAAGGCTTACTTTTATTGCTTTGAACGAGTTCCGCGTGATGTCACAGCTTTTTATATTATTTGTTCTGCAGAGCACAGTTTAGAAATATTTCGAATTTATGACCATTGTCAATTATGTCGTAAACCTTCTCATGTTACCACAACAAATATTTTACTCTGACCGTGAACCTAGCGCGTTTTGCACGGTATCAAATTTGTGATAAATGCTTTTTTCAGTTTCTATATCGAACATTGTTCGCAAATCGAGAGCGTGCAAAATCAATCTAAGATAACAGGTGCCTGTAAAATCACCCTGAAAGCTGATTCGAAACTTGTTTGATATATATACATGTATATATTTAGGCCTACACATAAATATCCATGTGCTCGACGACGCATCTATACAAACATATCATTTCTCTGGCTTGTGTGCAAGAAAAGCACACATTTCTTGCACGATTTCTGGTGTGTTAGTGCGAGAGTTTTTTCCTAAGCGTGTTTACACAGGCAATGCATTGTACCCTATAATCAGGCCGGAGTTGGTTCCTGTATTTCTTGTTTCATTCTGCTATCATCATCGTGCGTTGTGCGTTGTGCGTTGTGCGTTGTCCGTCGCTCGTTTATTCGCTTGAGTTAAACTGCTGAATGCGTGCTGTCGGTGCTGTCATTGCTCCACCACTGTTCGAGTCGAGATAGTCGTTAGTCTTTGACTTCACTCTTTGCATGGACTCATTTCACGTGATTTTACTAATCGCATAATAATGGGCTAAATTCGAAAACGTCTCATGTCAGGGATCGTTGACTCTTCATCGCTATTTATCGGTTATACTATCTCTTCCGTCATGCTTGTAATAAAATATTTGTAAATATTTTATTTTTAATTACTATTTACTCATTAACGTTGTTCAACAATATTGTTAGCATTTTTTAAATTCGGGATTTAAATAATTCGAAAAACATTCGATTCATATTGATAAGGAGACTGATTGTTTTTGGTTGACTGACTGACTGACTGAGTGCTGATTAGTTTTTGGCGAAGGCAGGTCTAGCCGTTCCGAAGATACGGTGCAAAAAGTGCCAAAAACGGTAACTCAGTTTTTAAGAGAACGGAGCGTCCGATTTTAAAACATTTTACTTGTATTGACAAGGTGAAGAACCGATCAAATTTTCATAAAGGCAGGTCTAGCGGTTTCGGAGATCTAATGAAAAAAGTAAAAAAAATGCCATTTGGCGGTCAAAAATGATCATTAGACATATGCACATGAAATTATCAGATATTTTATAGAGATTTTAACAATAAGTATAAATTTTGTTTGCATTCCTATGGGTTCCGTACCAATGTTTATTTGTTAGACGGCGACGCGGCGCTTACGCGCTTTGACATTTTGTCTCTATGCAGTTAAAGCAGTACGATTGCTTTGAAAAAAGTTCAGATTTTCCAAAATATGTCAAAATAATTTTTTTTTTTTCAAAAAAAGTAATTTTTTGACAAATTCCTAGATTCTCAAAAATCTAATTTTTTCGAAGTAAAATTTTTTCAAAAATGTTAATCGTTTTTAAAAAAAATAATAATATTTGGTACGGGAAGTTCCAGAAATTTGCCTTAAGGCACGATGCCCTAATTGCCTTAAGACAATTCCACTTACAGCTAGTTTTATTATTATTAGCCTTGCTTACTTAGAGCATTTAGCCATTTACTTTTCTTCTTTTCAAAATTCTGTACTATTTTCATTTATATAAGTGGGCGCCCATTAAATACGTAATCGATTTCTTAAGGATTTTTGCCCCCCCTCTTCAAAATTACCCCCCCTCCCCTAACAAACATCACGTGCATTTTTAGTTTCGAAAAAAATTGTGAAATTTTTGATTTTTTTTGAAAATGTTTGAATGAAAATTTAGGTAAAAAATAAATACACGTGATATCTTACACTTTATAAAAATAAATTAAGTTAAAAAAGCAATTTTACAAGAGATAAATTGAATATATAGTTATTATAACTCTGCTGATGAATATTTCTAACGAATAACCAGATCAAGTTTATATGCAGTTTCACCTCTGAAAAAATATATTATAAAATTTATATTTTGCATTGGTTGAATAATGCAGCTATTATTTCGTAATCCCTTTAAAATTAAAAATAAGACATAGGACCTGGTGCTCCTGACCGTCTCGTTTTACCCCGTCTATTGGGTTAACAGGGCCAGAAACCATATTTATGAAAAACAGAAAATAAACACATTTCTACAATGATGAACTGGCTGGAAGTTTTACAGAACATAGTCAGTTGTTTGTTTCATATATGTTATTTGATAATTATTGATTTATATTGATATATGGTTTGGTTTTCACAATATAATTGCTCAAATTTAAATTAGTCCTTTATGCCTCGCCCTACCCTATCCTATTCCATCCAATTTAGCTTTTAATTTTGCTTTTTGCAACTGATTTTTTCACTATTCTTGACTTCTAAATCTGATCTTCTCCAATTCTAATCTCGCTTTTCTTCTTACTTCTAAACTCAATATTTCAAATTTTATGTCATTGCCAAGAATCGATCTGAGGATCGATCGCTGGCGTGTAAGTCTGCACAGCATTTTTTTAATGACTACGAGATGCTTTCAGGCATTAATTGGTATTTGGCAACAATTTCTGGATATAAATTACATTATTCATCAAATCTATCGATTGCGGCTTAGCCTATACTACTTTTTCGCATCAGTTGCTTTTTATACTAATGTATCCCTCGAGCGTAAATAAATCTACCGCCGCACTTTTATCGTTTTTATGTTTTTATTGCACAAACCATAAAAGTTTATTTCTATAAATCCTAATTAGCCTAAAATTGGCAACCTGTTTTATTTCAATCGCAACCAAAAATATTCATTAACAAACTACCGGATCTAAATAAATTTAACAGCGAGTTCTATAATCATACGACAATAACTCTCGATCATAAATAGAAACTGTTATGATTAAAGTGTATAATCATATCATTATCGTTTTATTACCATCTAACAGTAATCGGTATACGATGGTCGTACGTGCGATGCAAGAACTGATTTTGCGTGTAATTGACGAGGTACGGGTTCGACACTGATCAGGACACTAAGACACCATCGAGAGCGAATTATGAGCCCCGAGCGAGATTCTCATGCGCACGCAACGCTTTTTAGGTTGTTTGAGAAAAAGTTTTCACAATGCTCCCAAACGCATTCTCTTTCGAAAGAGGACTCACAAAAATATGTCCGAGATCATAACTTCTGAGAAATTTTCATAATTTTTATTAATCATTTTAGAATCGCGTTTGATGCTGTCTTGATAAATACACTGCGATAAATGATTTTTTTTTCAGATAATCTGTCTGGTAAGACATTCAGTGAATTTAATGACAAATGTGTACATGAATGTGATGATGAATAGAATGTGTAGTTTGAACATAGATGAGATAAAGAACAGAAAAACTAAAAGTCCCTTAAGGCAAATTGCTGGAACTTCCCGTGTCAATTTTTTTTTTTTTTAAAATTAAATTTAAAAAATTAAAGAAAAAAAATTCCTCTGTAAAAATTATATTTTTGAGAAACTATAAATTTTTGACAATTTTTTTTTAATTTGATGTGCATATGTCTAATGATCATTTTTGACCGCCAAATGGCATTTTTTTAAACTTTTTTAACTAGATCTCCGAAACCGCTAGACCTACCCTCATGAAAATTTGATCAATTATTCATCTTGTTAATACAAGTAAAATGTTTTATGAATTATTCAAATCGGGACGCTTCGTTCTCTTAAAAACTGAGTTACCGTTTTGGCACTTTTTGCCCCATATCTTCGGAACGGCTAGTACTGCCTTTGCTAAAAACTAATCAGCACGTCTCCTTATCAATACGAATCGAATGTTTTTTTATTTAATTGAATGTTCCGAACACACACACATACACACACATACATCAATTTTTTCTAAGGTATGCCAAAATGTTCTGAAGGTTTTGAATAAGATATACGAGTATAAAAAAAATTATTTTCGATTTTTTTGCGATTACTATAACTTGCCCTACGGGAAGCTAATAATAATAAGTGTACGTTACATATTAATTTGCTAAATATAAAGAGTTTTTTTTTAGTCTTCCGGGTCTTTTGCAAGGTGGTTCGGATGATTTTCAAGTCTAGTTTTGTACTTAGATGCATGTCTTCAGATTTTTTCTTGGAGGCCCGTTGATGGATCAGCCAATTTAGGACATACTTGGGCGCCTATAGTATTTTTTTAAGAATTTTATTTTGTAACTTTCACTATTCTTAGTCTAAACCATAAAAGTTTATTTCTACAAATCCTAATTAACCTAAAATTGGCAAACTGTTTCATTTCAATCACATTTTAACTTTATCTCACATATGATTAGCACATTAGAGCGTTTACCTGCTAGATTACCATTTTAAAGTGCAATTTTTAAATATCATATACATACTTACAGTGAACTGAACATATATTGTTTTTAATATATTTCTCCGATTGGGTTTATCATAGAACACACACACACATTAGATTTAATTTAATTTAAAATTCGGGGCGTAACATCAATAAAAATAGTATGAGAGTTATTGCAATTGCAAAACCAACCCCTCAGCGAATCTTCTTTTAATTTCGTTCTCTTCAAAATGTAAAATTTTAGGGTTGAAAAAATCTATACTATGGTTTAAATTTTTAATATGCTCGGTAACATCGTCTTAATTGCTTCGGATTTTTTTAGTTATTTTATGTTGATGAAGGGGTTTTAGTTTAGTTTTAATCTTTATAGTTAATTGATTACCACTGAATGATGGCTAAGATGCTAGCCGAAACGAATGGATTTTAAATAAATAAACTTTTAAAAAAAACTCTCATACTATTTTTATTGATGTTACGCCCGA
>NW_020538040.1:151774851-151823327 GCF_003426905.1 Ctenocephalides felis
ACATACATGTTGGAATTAATATTTACCTACTAATCCACCGATAAGGAAGCACACTACTTGGGAAATGAGTAATAACGACACAAGACATGCTAGCTTGCGACCACTTAAGTTTTCTAAAATTGTACCCGGCATATTGACATTTGTTAATATCTAATTTAATTCAATACTTTGTGATCTTTATACATGCTACTTTAAAATGCGGGCGATAAATTGGTTGAAAAAGGTTTACTTCACGCCCTATAATAAAAATATTAAGTTTTGTTTACACGGCATAACAAATGTAAACAATTTGTAAACCGTAAACTTCGAATAATTTCCGACAGCTCGCAGCATGGCAATAGTGCAATAGTGTTGCCACATGAGAGGGAACATATTTAGAAAAGTATTGCCAGTAGTTTATTCCAACAAGTGTAAAATGAATTTAATATAACATTAAAACTAGGGGTGTATGGCATCGTGCCTTGAGGCAAATTGCTGGAACTTCCCGTACCGTAACGTATGTTTGAGGAATATTAAATGTTTTCAAATAGATTATTATAAATACTGTCTAATATTTATAAGAATTATATAAACTAAATTGCAAAGGTAAAATGATTTATTTAAAGTATATAAGTGAGCGTTAGAATTTTAGCAAGAATTATAATTAAATTCATAATTATTTTCGATACACAAAAAAAAAATTTTTTTTGAAAAAAAAAATTTCGAAATAATTTTTTTCAAAAGCAATCGTTTTGCCACACAACCAGAATGTTTTTTGAATCATTCAAATCGGATGCTTAGTTCTCTTAAAAACTGCCATTTTTTGCACATTTAGCTCTGTATATTCAAAATGGCTGGACCTGCCTTTGCAAAAAACTAATCATCACTTCTCCCAATCATACAATAACATTCAATTTGTAATTACAAATTGAATGTTTTTGTATCATTCAAATCGGATACTCCGTTCTCTCAAAAACTATATTTCTATTTTCTGCACTCTTAGCTCCGTATCTCCGTAAACGGCTAGACCTGCCTTTGCCAGAAACTAATAAGCATGTCTCACTATCAATAGGAATCGAATGTTTTTTGAACCATTCAAATCGGTTGATCTGTGCGTCCGAAAACGTGGATGAAAAAATGCGGACAAAACATACACAAACACACATCGATTTTTTCTGAGGTATGCAAAAATGTTCAAAGACCAGTGCAAATACAAACCAGAAAAGTCGAAATGATGCCAAAAAAGTAATAGGCAAATAATTATTGTTTATGTATTATGCATTTTTATGTACATTTTTACATAATAATATTGTATATTATTTTGTAGTCCGTTAAATAAATTATATTATCAGCTGAGTATTTACGAAAAATTAAGGGGAATAAACCTTATTTTCAAAAAAAGCGGAGATGCAGGTAAATGGCTGGAAACTACATTGTTTCCACAAGAAAAAAACACAAAATAACACATTGTTTTATAAAGAACAAGAAAGGGAGACTTTGGAATAAAATGAAATATTATAAAGTAATTGTGCAAACATATACAAAGCCGCAAAATGGATGTGCATAACGGTTTTTTTAAAATAAAAGTAGATAATGCGAAATTTTAAAAGTTTATTCATATGACAAACCAAGCAAACATCATAAAGAATCATTAAGACATCATTTTCATTATATACATGTCATTAAAGTTTAAAGTGAATATTTTGTTACATTTTAGTAAATAAATCTATATTTCTAAAATCTGCTTTGAAATAGTTGCATATACATGAAGGCATAGCGGTAGCAAGAGCAACGAAGAAAATATTATATTCAAATGTAAAAATATTGATTTTTAATGATAATCAATTGAAAATACTTTTAATAATAATCAGACAAAATATTCGGTAATATGCAATAAAATTGCACACAATTGCATTAAGATTATATTATCACTAAAAATATATTTATCTTTATTGTTGCTCTTTTAAAATATTAAAATATTGATATTTACCAAAAACATATATTTCCTATTTACAAATTTAAAAACTCAAATAGAGCAATATCGCGTAAAATCTTTAATTTCACTTCTTAATATCTTTTGTTTTTTAACACATTCGCAATTCTTCTTTTGAAACGATATAGTAATCATAATTCCTATTCTTATATAACTAAATAATTAGAATACAAAAATAGTCAAAATAATTATGCAATAGTTATTATCGTAAAATAGCTAACAGTGCAAAATTGCAGGTCACATATCCTATGTATTTATTAATAGTTTGCTTAGCAATGTCAAGCTTTCTTATATTTAAGACTTGCACTGTCTAATAATGTTTAATGTACAAATACAGACTATACTATAATTTGTATATTATAATATAAACCATAATAAAAGATTATATTATAATACAAACAATGGATAGTCTGTTGTGAAATGACATATAATATAAAATACAAACGTAATAAAAAATATGAAATTACTAGCAATAAACTTTAAATAAATACATTTCTTGGTATAATACTAGGTTATGACTAAATCACATTAATAACGACGTCAGTGAACAAATTGAGATATTATATTAGCAATTCTAATCTATCAAAAAGCTTATATATCCCATAATTTGTTCAGAATTCATAGTGTCATTTAGCCATTATTTTCCTTACATGACTCCAATAGAATATTATCAAATATTATTATTAAAATAAATGTCTTTATTTTGAAGATGTCAATGATTAAATAAAATTCTATTTAATAAATTATTTTGACAACAAAATTACATCAAACCAATGGGAACAGCACACATATATATTTCTGGCAGACAATATTGAAGCTATTTAATTTAACACTTACAATATATTGATCGTAGCAATTGTGCAATGTGCATCAATTAATTGTTTGAGCACACCTACATTTAGCATCAGTAAAAGGTAGCTCGAGTTTGTGTCAACAAAATTTGATTAATTTTTATTCTAGCTCTCTTATATGCTACACAATTTGCAGCCCACGATTGTAAGAGACACACCGATTACAATATCCCGCAAAATTTGAATAAAAATGCATAACGAAATTAATTTGGAAATCTTCTATGCAATAAAAACCGTAATGGTAGAATTATTTATTTAGTTATTTATTTTTCTTAGCACGATTCGAAAATATCCATATTTTATTCAATACACATTTTTGTTCATTATTGCAAGCTAATATTACAATAGATTTCTAAATAAATGTTATCTTTAATAACTTAATACAATATTAAGTACAAACTATTAAGCTTAATGTATGTTGAGACAACACAAGGCATGGTAAGGTATCTAGTTAAGGCAAGATAGCTGAACACGTAAGTTAAATGTGCAAAAGCAATTTTAGTGTAAATATACACTTATATCTCTACAATGTTTATATTTTTTTCAAGTAATAAATAAGTATACAGTTAATAAATTAGATGTCATTATTTTCATTGGACAATTTATTCACCTTTATGTTTGTATCGTTGCCTTACTTGTTTAACCCAAGGATTGAATATAAAAAATTGTCATGGAATATTAAATCGTAGATATCGGTCATGTAGTAACAGAAATACTGGAGAGGAATATATAATGAATAAATTAAATCCTAATTAAATATATTTGTAATGTAAATGTAATTTATCCTTTAATTACAATAGTAAGGTGCCAATTCTCCGGTAAAATAGTCAGTAACATACCGTTGTTATGGCAACGCTTTGTTACGCTCCTTTCTTCATATAAAATGGTAGTAAAAACTGTCAAAATGCTGCATACACATAAAACCTAACTTCATGTATGTGTTATAAATGCACATCAAAAAGATGCAGTTATGATAACAATCTTTTTTCACATTTGTGTGTTTTGTAGGTAGGAAATACATAGAGTTTTGTCAGCTTTTACTACCATTTTATAAAAAGAAAAGAGGGTTGCTATAACAACACTATATTAAGGTCGATTTTACCGGAGAATTGACCCCTAAATCCCTTGATAATACTTTATTCAGATGTCATGATCACAGAATCAAGAGCTTGTATAGATTTACAATATTTATTACACACTAAGGGCAAGATTCGTATTCTAAAATTAAACCCTTGTGTAGTGCATTTAGATTTCAACAATAACAACAATATTTGAAATTTATAACAAATACAGCAATTTGTTATATTAATCACAATAGATTTTTATACTACAAAAGCACAAACTTCAAGAACATGTTCCTGTAATAATGATTGCCTGGATGAATTACTTATACTTTATATACGTATGATTTCAAGTTACGACAATTGCTCGAAGAGAAATATGATGTACATATATAGGATAAATAACATTTTTGGATAAATATTTTATAAAAGCATCCACCAAGGTCACACTGTATCATTTAGAATGCATTGTTATAATTTACGGATTATAATAATATATTCTAAATAGGATAAATAGAAAAACATAGCGTTCTTGGGTATTGGTTTAAAAACATTGGAAAATTTTCACAATATCTACACTATACAAGATCTAGCTTATAAAATAATGCCTATCCAATAATACTTATCATTTGTTATCAGTAGGAGCTGCGAATTTACTCTACTACACCCATCTTTGCAAGTGGTTAGAAATTCTACGTGTGTCTAATGTGGGACTTAACAATGAGCGCAGATTAGCAGATTGTGAACTTATAGAAGACAATGCCGACTCTTCGGAGCTGCCGAAATATTTCAATGTCAGAGGTGACTGGAGGTGTCGATGTGGGATGACTTCGCGCTCTGCAGGCAAAGGCCATAATTCCTGTAGACGCACACTACTAATCAGATGGAAACTACATGCCGTTTACCAATACTGTATGACAAACACCGTTCGATTAAAACGACCACTAACGAGTTATATAGCATCGATCCCTATTTTTTATTTATTTTTATTACTCATTATTGAAATCAAAATTTATGTACTATATTTTGTTATCACAATAACTTTTGGAACGTTGCAAATTTATCAAACTAGTAATTAAACATGTATTGAATCAGTAGTCCAGAAAAGATATATGGTAAGGTTGCCAAAGTCGTATCCGCTATCGAAATAATGCTATATTATTTTAGGGGGCGTCCATTAATCACGTAATCGATTTTTTAGCAATTTTTGGACCCCACCTCCCCTTTGGTGATACGTCGTGATATTTAAAATCATCCTTCACCCTTCCCGCACCAAACATCACGTGCATTTTTAGTTACGTAAAATTTTCCGAACGAATTTTTCGAATTTTTCAAAAAAAACGTAATTTTTTGTTTTTTTTTTCTTGAAAATGTAGGTAAAAAATAAATACACGTGATATCTTACTAGACCCCTACCTCCCACACGTAATTTTTCATGATTTTTTGGCATACCTCTCCTCCCCCTAAAAGCCTCACTTAATTAATGAACGCCCCCTTAGTGCAATTTTGAGGGTATTCTGGTGCAGAATTAAAAAGATTTTTTTTATTGTTCTAAGTTCAACTATAAAAAATATGAAGACTTTATTAAGGTTTTTATCGAAAGTATCATTTCCGATAGGACAGATGAACAGATTTAAAATTATTCCTTAATTTCTTCATAGTATTTTCCTTATACTTCTCTTCAGTATGAATTACGGTCATTCCCAAATTCCGATTTATACTATTTTTAAAAAAATCGAGAATATCAAAAGAAAAGTTCTATTTTTTTTCTGACAGTCGCTATTTTTCGAAAAAAAAAATTTAACTTGTCGGTAGTTCATACAATTGTGACATAATTCTAGATTAATAATATACGAATATTTTTTTCTTCATATTATTTAAAGAGCCAAAATAATGGGTATGGTCAGGTCAATTTTTTTAGACCCCCCAATTCATCACCTTCTAGAATTAAAATTGTATGACCATTTTTATTAATATTCTCAAAACATTAAGTTACTTAACAAAATATTAAAACTAGACAAAAATATAGTGAAAATATACTCGTAGTTTGCCTGCATTACGGCCTTTCAAAAATCGCATAAAAGTTTTGCCTTTAGAATGGAATACCCCTTTAAATTAAAAAAAGAAATTTAACGTTTTTTTAATTTTTCACTTTTTTACAGTTACTTTAATTTTTTTCCTATTAAAATTACGGTATTTGTACGATTTTCAGAAATATGCTTTCAGTACAACTAAGGCATCACCTTAGTTTTACCACCAGAGCCTAAGTCGTACCTGTTACTAAAAACTATATAGAATGCAGTCTCACATCAACTTTTCTTTAGTTATAAATTACCAAGTCGAACAATATTATTAAAACAATACTTAATTTCTAAGATTGGGGTTCCTTAAATGAAAATGGAACTGTTCATACATAAAATGACAACCGTTATTGGTTACCTTCACTTAGTGTTTTCCAATATGACCAAAAATTTTAGATTATTGTATTTATCCATTATTTCTTCGTATTTATCATCAAAATCCATAAAACGCCTTTTATTAAACCGGTACAAGTGAGAAATTTTGGACAGGTACGACTTAAGCCGTACGATCAAAGAAAAAAACTAGAATTATTTTATTGAATAAAAGGCTTACAACCGATTCCAAAATATTTGTATAAACTCTAAAAAAGCTTTCTTTTTAATTATTTCTGTTTCACAAGGTCGCCCAGCATTCCAATTCACTTGTACAACTAAATTGTTCTATTTAACGGTATCCGATAATATAATTTATAATTACCAGACAAAATATGGTCGGGCTACAAATTAAGCAGTGGTACGACTTGGGCAACCTTACCCTACTAGATCAGTAGTCGGCAACCTGCGCTCAAAAGTATCGTATTCGAGGCTTTTATTATTAGCTATCAAAAAGCTATGTGTAGCATTTGATATTCTAATATGTCGTATTATATAAATTTCCTAAATATAAAGAAATTTGAACAGTGTCTTGCAATAACTTGACGACTTTCATTATTAAAACATTAAAAAATTAAATATTTGTGAATATTCACTTATTGAATAATTTTACTATCACTTTAAAAAATATAATAGTGTTTCTATTCTATTTTTATATTTTGCTATTATACAAAATATAAGCAGCGATACAAATTACTGATGTCTGTATTTATACTTGGATCCCAATAGAAAAAATTGATCACGTCGAGGATGGAATGGGGCTTTTAAATTCTAAAAAGTTACCGATCCTTTTCGCAAGACAATATTTTAATTTTTCAAAATGACAAAAGTGTTATCTGATTCAAATAAACACGGGCATACGATATTCGTAAACAGCTACTAGTGTTGGAACGATGTAAATGTGAACTACATGCTTTCCACTTACTAAATTACTAGATAATACATTATATATTACATAGAATGGACTGTTTTCATGTGCAATTATATGAGTATTTAAGGAAAGTGATGACGCAAAGAAGAAACAAAAACAATAAATTAGCATGACACAAACACAGAAAAAAGGATTAAGTAGATGTCCTTAAATTGGAAAATACTTGATTAGCTTTTTAATGAAAAGTAATTAACACGTATATTTATAATAACATAACATTATGTCATAAATCAATGAGAAACAGAGTAAATATATTTAATTTCTAATACACATTAAATTTACCATAAAATATCAAAACAATATCTACTCCAATTTTCAATTTTACATTGATTTTACTGACAATTTTCTCCATTAAGACTACGCACCTGCAGAGACGAAGCTTCTTCTCAGGATACTCCTCGTGTTCTTCGACCGGTCAATGAGCCAACGAACGATTTAATGGTGGCACCCAAACCTCTTCCAGATGAGTCGTTGCCACCTCCATTGCTGCTTCCTGCTTCCGTACTGCCTGGATGCGCATCCAAGCATTTTTGATACCTCAACTGAAGAAATGAAATCGAAAAAGGAAATGTCAGAAAAGTCAACATTATAAGGCTCAATAGAAGTTTAGGTATTAAAATCCCAGTTTATCAAGTTTGCAGGATAAAAGAAATTTTATTCAATAGCTTAAACTTTAATAATTTAATTTAAGCTATTGAATAAAATTTCTATGTTTCCCAACGTGAGGCGCACGCCCCACCGGGGGGCAATTTGAAAATTTTGGTGATTTTAATGTAATGTAGTATAGTTCGGCAAAACATTTAACAGAAAAATACTTCTTAGATTTAACTCATAGTAAGGAGTCCCGGTTTAGCCGGGACAGTCCTAGTATTCAACCTTGCTTTCCTGGTGCCGGAGTTATGTTTTTTCTGCCGGGTTGACCTGACTTTTTAAAAAGATTAGCTTGAATTTGAATATTTCTCGTTACTTTATAATAAAATTACAACTACCCATTATAATCTGAAAATGATATATGCAATAAACTGCTTATATAAAACTAAACATTATGAAAAATAATGTTGCGCAATGCAAAAATTCTTTAGGTTCAAAAAGCCCTTCACTAATTATTTTAAACTTCTATATTCCAATTCATGAAAATTACCAAAAAATTAGATAAATTAAGTTTCTGACTGCTTGGCAAAGTGCTTTATTTTAAGGTCTGTGACAAGACTCGACTTGAAATGTGCACAAGAAAAGTGATAGTTGATACTAAAGTTAATTGCGAAGCTTTATGCGAACAGAGTTTCAACAAGGCTTTAAAAGCGGAATAATCGTAAATATGACATGAGGTTTTTACTCACTGTCAGTAACTATGACTAAAGATGAAAATAATTTAAAACAAACTAATTTTCATTGTATCATTAAATAGTATAAGGTTGGCGACTAAGTGCAGTTTTTACTCTTAGATTGCTTCAAATGATTCTTTAGGTTTGTTGAGGTAGTCTACATGTAAAACATTTTTTTTCATTGTATAGTGAGAAATTTAGCTGTAGATTAGTAGAAAATATGTTTTTGATCGGTTATGTAGTTGTCGTTTAGCGTTTGTTAAAAGATGGAATATCAAAACAAACATTTTAGTCAAATTTTGCATTTTTATTTCTGCAAAGGGTAAAACGATCCTCCCGAAGAATAGATGCTGTTTATGGTGTCGAAGCCTTAAAAAAACAGCTATGTTAGAATTGGTTTTGAAAATGTCATTCTGGTGATTTTCCACTCAATGCCGCTCTGATCGTCCAGTTAAAGTTTTGGACAACCTAATTAAAGCAATAATAGATTCGGCTAATAGAAAAAAATTGGTTATGTTTAAAAATTATTGGAGGTGGGTTGAAATTTTTCTCCACATCCACCAAATATTCCCGATCACAAACCATCTGTTTAAAACCCTTGAATTAAAAAAAAATCATGATGGTGTCTAATTGTACCTAATTCAGTTTTTGCTAATAGAAACTAGAAGTTTTATAAACTTGGGATAATGATGCCTCTTGGAAAATTACAAAAGGTCATCGATCAAAATGGTATACAGAGCAAAGTTATCTAATTCCACGCAAAAATTGTCCTGGATTTTCTAACAAAAGATGCGCACTTACTTAGCTCCCAACGATAACTACCAATTTCTAACAAAAGACGCGCACTTACTTAGTTGCCAACCTATTAACTAAAAAAGATTTGACAAAAAATATATATAAAATATAGACATATTTCCGTTCTGAGTTAATAAAATGTCAACTAGCTAAGTAGATTCGTTAAGAAATGGCTTTATGAAGAAACTAAAACCAAATGCCCAAATGTAATCATATGTACAAAAATTTGCTATAATTTATCGACAAAAATAAAAGGCTTAGTAAGTTACAACTTAATATTAAATCTTTCTTTTAGTTTTAGTATTGCATTAAATAAATTTCGAAAAAACAGTCCATAAATAGATAAGTAAAAAGTATTGCATTTAATAAATAAAACTAGTTTGAAATTTCCGTTTTTTGGCTTATTCCGAAATTTTACTTATGATGTTTAATAACAATTTACTAACGATATCATCTTAAAAGTTATCATTCACATTTTTTCAGAAACAAAAAAAAATGTATGGGGGGGCATAACGTTTTTGTAAACCTCAAGGTGGGGCGGCGCCCAAAAAAGGTTGGGAATCACTGGCTTAAAGTATTCTTATCTATTACTTTTTACCTTGCAAGCTGCCTCTACGGTTTTGCATAAAGCTCCCGAGGAAGGTTCACAGTAGAATACGTGGGCCATAAATTGATCTTGTGCCGTGTGCATAATAAACGCACAATGTTTTACATTTTTTCCTATTCCTAAAAATGACAAATATCGAACGCGACATTCTACAATTAATTTATTTTCCTCCTGTAAAGAAAACATATCAGTATCAGAATAGTTTCATTTTACCTTTCATTTCTTTATATGAATATTTTATAATTTTTGCTTATTGTTTTTATTTTTTTTACCCCGGGTTTAAGTATCGAAATCATTGATGGTGCTACCGCCACATTGACTTGTATCCATTCCTCGACTGGTTTGGTAGATGCAAGTAATTCTATTGCATCATTCAATATTTGCATACCCGAAGCCTGTGCTACTTGCGTGCATCCTAAATATTGGGCTCGAAGAACTTTGCGTGGTTCTTCCATTGGTGTGGGAAAAGATTGAGCTAAGAAAAAGAATAACATTGATAACACACCAACTAACTTTTACAAAAGATATAATTCTTAGGATTAGAATATAAAGAAGTTAAAAATTATTTAGAAATAATGTACAGTGGTACCTCGACATACGAGTTTAATTCGTTCCGTAACCACGCTCGTATGTTGAATCGCTCATATCTCGATGCACTTTTTTCCATATAAATGCATTGAATAGCCGTTAATTCGTTCCGGCAAGGTGGTATTTTGAATATTAAAAATAAATTAACTATATATTAATTAAATTATTGTTTTTTCCTTCCCATTCATGATATTGTGGAAATGAGTTATACATGTTTTTTGGACAACTTCCATACTCAAAATGTTACAACTTTTTTGGGGTAATTTTTATCCACAAACTTTTAGAGCCCAGAAAGCTTATAAATTATTGTAAGGTTTATAAATTATTGTAAGGCCCTTAAAATAAAAATATTTAAATATAAAATCATTTACTATCATACTAATTGTCACAACTGAAGAAATTATTCATATTTTCATTATGCCATTAACATTTTTATAAACAGCTCTTACTCCCTTAAAGCTCGTATCTCAAATTCTGCTCGGATGCCGAGGCAACAAAACGTTTTCTTGACGGCTCGTATATCGAGTCACTCGTAAGTCAAGGTACCACTATACTTCATTAGATAAAAAACTAATACTCACTGACTAAAGTTTGCCCACCACGGTTGTTCCATCTTCTCTCCGTTGGTAGATTTGTTGGCCGCACCGGGCCCCCGTCATCAAATGGCCTCGATAAGCTTTGTTGAAGGGATCGTTCTATCATAATTTTTTTGCAGATGTCTCTTAAAGTATTTGCAATAGTCCTAGCCGGTATATCACATCGAAATACGTGACACATGTGTTTCCTAGTTGACCTGTCTCGTGCGACGTACGCGAAATCCCTGCAAAATAGTTACAAGAGAATGAGAATTTGTCATTTAGTACGGTACATAGAAAAAAATAAAATTTGCAGCTTATATTATCAGAATTACCTTTCACTGTATATCCCAATGCAAGAATAAACAAAAAATTATTTGTTGATTAATATTTACTATTATTCCGTATTATGCATAGCAAATTACAAAAGAAATATTGAACATCATCATTACCATTAATTTCATGCTAATTTGTTTCTAGCATGAGAGATAAATAAAAATGGAAGGAAATGATCAAAAGTTCATATTACACGAACAAAAACACGTATTTATTTTCTGAATTGAAAAATACCTTATTACAAACTATCTACAAATAAAATAGAAAGATATTTACCGGCCATTATCTCTACCGACCCCCCATACCCGAATAGTATGAATAGGTTGTGTGTTCAAAGTCGTTAAATTTTCAGGATCCATAAGTTTCAAGGCACCTTCATCTAGATCCATAAAGAGATCTTTGCCCTAAAAAATAAATAATGTAAAAATTACTGAATAGTATTACACAGTGAAACAAGTGCCATAATGTGAAGTAAATACCAGAACAATAAAATTATTTTTAATGAGATATACGTACATCACCCCAGCGACCAACTACATCTAGCAGATCATTTCGACCCAGTGACAAATCAATAATACATTTATTAACAGCTTTACTACTCCGTTCTGGTGTCAAATCTTCTTCTGCAATCTCCACCCATCCAAGAGATCTCACAGCAAACCTTATTGGACGATCTCGTATATCTTGATCTGGACGGATTGGATAACTTCTCCTCCTAAACAGTTCGGATTCAAATTTATAAATATTTACATGAATTATATTGTATTCAGATCAGAATTTTATTATTTAATTACTTATAAGCTAAGCCTTCTCTTTTCTTTCTTTCATCTAATTCTTGATCTAAAGCAGAACTGGTACTACTGCGTGTTACTGACGATATAAGACTATTTTCTAGTTTACTACTTCTATCTAAAATATCTGTAGATGATCTTCTTGCATCATCAGCCATAATCAGTGGTGCTTCTCTTTGTATTGTTCCACTCTTTATATGCCAGTAGTAAGGTCCATCATTATCTAGAGAAAAATTACATATATAAAGAGATCGTAAATTATATAATAATTCATGTAAATTTTATTATTATAACAATCAATTTCAATTAGTATCTAAAACCAAAATCTTAATGCAATTAATTTTCATATTATTATTATTATTAAATATATTATTTCCTCACCATCGTGTTTTTCCCAGCCGGGTGGAAGATCTTCAGTCTCACCCTTTTCTGGAGTTGAAACTTCCGATAATTTTTCTGTAGATGGTTCATTTCTTCGTTTTACGGGTACTGCATATATATCTTCATTCGATAAACTAGATTTTATATCGGACATGTGCTTATTATCGGTTTTCAATGTATCAGAAAATATGTGATTTTCGGCCAGTCTGTTGAAAAATTGAGTTATTTAATATATATTTTATCGAAAATATATTTTGTTAAGCTTGCAAATATTTTTGCGAGACATACAAGATTATATTCGATTGGCTTTTTAGTTATAAGAATTATACAAGTTTGAGTTACTAAAAAGTGATCGTCTAGCGCAGATGAACGAGTATCTATAAAATATGGTAATATCAACTATTATATTTATGCGCCTTTTACTTATACGGCAGATCCGTCTAAAATGTTAAGTAAATGATTCAACTTTCAAATTATTGTATGAACTTTTAAAAATTCTAAAATTCTTGGACTTGCACGTATTAATACACATACACACAAATATTTACAACCCGACCGACCAAAGGATATAAATTGAAATTCTAGATTAATACCTTATGTGATAAATGCAAGGCGAATCGCCAATTAATATATGTACTTGAATTCAAAAGTCAAGGGAAATTAATAATAATCTTAGAAAAATGTTAATGTTCATACTTCAATTAAATAATTCATCAACTTTTTAACCGCAAGCCTTGTACCATATGATTGATGACATAACTTCTATTTATCTCATGACCAACAATTACTAAGAGCGTTACTAATCATATCTTAGTAAGTAAAGAAACTTTAAATTCAAAATGTTTAAATTTTCCAAAAAGTATGACAGCTTTTACTAAAGATTTTATTCAAATCGAAAATGTCTACTGTTGGTTAATATTTTAACATACTAACACTAATTTCTTGCTAACTATATTGCTCCCGCATAGTTTCCATTTGTTTTTAAGATATTCGATATATAAATATAAATAATTAATATAAGTTAATAACAAATATAACATTTCAATTGGCGTGCGTTATATCTAAATGTTTATATTAAGAGCTAATACTATTAGAGACTCATTTTTTATTCATTCATGGCGATTCTGTTATGAGATACCACAAAATATTGCAAAAAGTCATAATCAATTTAAAACTTTAACTACTAACAATACGCATTGTATTAAACTTTTCTAATTTATGTCGACAATATATCGTATGTTGTAAATTGTAAATTCCAATTATACTTAAATCTAATCAATAAATTTTAACATGCAAATTATATAATGATAGCATTGTAAAAATATGCATATTTTTTAATATTTGAATTTGATAATCATCATAAGAAGATGTTTACCTGTTATCCATGGTGATCGGTCCAGTAGATACATCAACCCCCATCGAGTTGAGATCCAATGTAGCATAACTCCTTCGTCCTGGACAATTTTGACTTGCTCCAGTTTCCAATACTTCTTTAGAAGAAATATTACAAACGGAATCTAGTTCTTGATACAAATCATCGTACAGTTCCGAATTGGAATTTAGAGCATCGTCGAACCGGGCCGGATCTAGATGATAATTAGGATTTTCGTAGCTGAGAAGGCCGTTCTCTGAATTTTTAAATGGGTTAGTAAAAATAACAAACATATATGTAAGTAAATGTTAGTATGCATTTATAAATTTGTTAGTACCTCTGTTCCACGGTGTTTCCGTTTCTTGGGACATAAAGTTGATGTTGGTTACACGCTCTAGCAATCAAAATAAAAAATATTATCAAAAACTTACTACTTTATAATGGGAACAACTAACAAAGACTATAAAGCTAATTCAAAAAAATAAAATACATCATGCTGGCTATAATACTAGTTTTAAAATGTGTTTGATTTTATGTCAGTATATATATTTGGGCCCTGATATAAAACTGTGTAAATAAAAATATTTTGTTTGCAGAAACAGAAACCTAGAAAGGTAACAACATACAATATATAAAAAATTTTTGCTATAGAGTAATAAAGTTAATATGATCCAAATTGAATTTTTCAAGTATAATCCGTAAATTATGCATGTAAGAAATCAAAACTTTTCCTTCGATTTGCAAGTGTTTGAGCAAACTGATAAAAGTAATTATAACGATATGAAAGTTATGTGCTAAAAGTGCATGCGCCAAAAAAAAAGCAAAGTCTCGGTTGGTATAAAAATATTTTTCAAACTTATGATCAACCACTTTACTTCAAAATAATAGAAAGGTTTGAAAACTGTACAAAATGATAACAAATGTAAAAAATCGCACACAAAAGAAGTATATATTGACCCTTTACACTCGAACATGCGGCGGCATGCGAGTGGAAGGGGTTAGTTATAGAAAAAGAAATAGATGAGGTTAATAGTCATATACGACTAACACTGTAAATTACAACTGGAAAAAATACTATTTATTCAAATATTTATTCGCAAAGACAAAAACAAAAACGCTAAATACAACATTTAACTTTTTTATAAGAAAAGCAAGCTTTCATTTTTCATTTGTTTGTTTACCAATGATCTCATAAATAGCCATTTGTAAACGCTAACATTAATATTCTTATTATTATTATTATTATCATTATTATTATTATTATTATTATTATCTTACTATTTCTATTATTGTTATTTTGTTATATTTTATTGTTTTTTTAGTATTATTTTATTATTCAGAAATTTTATTTATATTATTTATTATCTTTATTTTTATTATTATTTGCTTTTATTTTATATTAAATCATCATACTACGGATATTATTTTCATGTGAATTCTATCCTTTCTTATTTATTTAAATTTATGTTATTTATCAATATTACTAGATGTTAACTATTTAACAGTTGTAATAAATATTGTAATTAAAAAAAAATTGTATTTTTAACCCAGTTTTTAAGAATAAAAAGATCTATCCGATAAAAATATATAATGTTAAATGAAATTTAAAAAAATCGATTGGTCCCTGCTCTCGTGTACGAAAAATTGCATCCAATCATACATACAAAAATACATTCACACACACATCCATTTTTTTAAGGTATGACAGAATGCTCACAAGAGCTTGGAACATAAAGATGTACAAAAAATTTCATTTTCATTTATTTTTACGATTACTATAACTTACCCTACAAAAAGTTAAAAATTAATTCTATTGAATAAGAAGAGAAAATGTAAAGCACTAAAAAACGAAAGCTGAAATTTAGTAATGTAGAAAAGTCAGTTCAAAGAACAAAAGATATATGTCACTTTCGTATCGATTTATCGCAGTTAACAAGATGAACACCTGTTATATTATGAATGTAAAAAACTTCATAATATTCGCTACTGGCCACAACAAATATTGTTCAACACAACATTTATTTTATAAAATCACGCAACAATTATTAAATACTCTCAATTTCTATATATGTCAACACATTGCTCACATGAACAATTTCCAAAATCAAACCAAACAGGAATAAGCGCTTGTAGTATTTTTTAAACTTCGGTGCAATGAACTCAATTTAAAGTGAGTAAAAAAATGATTATTTTAAATTCCAGTAAATACTAGTCAACGGCGAAGGTACAAGAATACACATAAGGAGAGTGACAAGTTAATACTGACTCTGTAACGGTAACGCGATATAGAGACGATTCATCTACCACACATAATGCATGTTTACAAGAATGCAAGATAACAGACACCTCCCATTCCGTTCTCCAATACATTCACATTTCGATTTACATACTAATGTGATTAAAAATGGTACAAGCTTTCGCATTATATAGGTTGTTAATTTTTAACTTCCCGTAGGGCAAGTTATAGTAATCGCAAAAAAATCGAAAATGAAAATTTTTATATATCTTTACGTTTCAAAACCTTCTGAACATTTTGCCATACTTTAGAGAAAATAGATGTATGTGTGTATGTGTGTGTGTGTGTGTGTGTGCGTGTATGTGCATGTGTTCGGATACAAATTTTCGTCGACGATTTCGGGAACACGGATCAACCGATTTGAATAATTCAAAACCATTCGATTCGTATTGATAAAGAGACGTGCTGATTAGTTTTTGGCGAAGGCAGGTCTAGCCGTTCCGAAGATACGGGGCTAAAAGTGCCGAAAACGGTAACTCAGTTTTTAAGAGAACGGAGCGTCCAATTTAAATAACTCAAAAAGAATTGTACTTGTATTGACAAGATGAAGAATTGATCAAATTTTCATGAGGGCAGGTCTAGCGGTTTCGGAGATCTAACGAAAAAAGTAAAAAAAAATGCCATTTGGCGGTCAAAAATGATCATTAGACATACGCACATCAAATTATCAGATATTTTATAGAGATTTTAACAATAAGTATAAATTTTGTTTACATTCCTATGGGTTCCGTACCAATGTTTATCCGTTAGACAGCGACGCGGCGCTTACGCGCTTTATATTTTCTCTATGCAGTTAAAGCAGTACGATTGCTTTGAAAAATATATCAGATCTTCCAAAGCATGTCAAAATAAAGAAAACATTTTGTTTTCAAAAAAAAAATTTTTTTTAAATATTTTTAAAAAAAAAAATTTTTTTTTTTAATTTTTTTTTCAAAAAAAAAGTAACCTTTTGTCCAATTTATAGTTTCTCAAAAATATTATTTTTTTTGGAGTAAATTTTTTTCAAAAATGTTAATCTTTTTTAAAAAAAATAATAATTTTTGGTACGGGAAATTCGAGAAATTTGCCTTAAGGCACGATGCCTTAATTGCCTTAAGACAGAATTCCACTTACAGCTAGTTAATTTAAACATTTTCAAATAGATAATTATAATCCCTATATATTTTACCGTTCATAAAATATGCAGTGACGATCTTATCGCTCAAAACACTTGAGAAAATTTACATTAGAAAGAGGTGCCGAATGAATCCATCTGAGGATCAGAATAACGCATTTAAAATATATATATATATATATATATATATATATATATATATATATATATATATATATATAGTATATATTTTCAAACTGAATTGTAAATTTAAAATTTATATTTGAAGTGAAAAACTCTGTATAATTTTGAAAATTAGAAAAAAAAATCTGAAAATTTTGAAATTTGCTTAAACCGTATAAGTAAACTTTAAAAATTAACAATCTTGATACGGACCTCAAAAAATTTGTAACAAAATTAGTTCTCATTTTTAAAAATTTTATCAAATATCTGATAATTTGATGTGCATATGTCTAATGATCATTTTTGACCGCCAAATATCATTTTTTTTTACTTTTTCCTCTGAATCTCCAAATACGCTAAACCTACCTAACCAAAAATTTCACCAATTATTCATTTTGTCAATACAAGTAAAATGTTTTTTGAACCATTCAAATTGGGTACTCCATTCTCTCAAAAACTTATTTATCGTTTTTGGCACTTTTTGCCCCGTAACTTCGAAACGGCTGGACCCGTCTTCACCAAAAACTAATCAGCACATCTTTTCATCAATAGGTATCAAAAGTTTTTTGAATCATTCAAATCGGTTGATTCGTGCGCCCGAAATCGTGGACGAATAGTTGTATCCAAGCATACATATATACACACACACATAATTTTTTCTAAGGTATGCCAAAATGTTTAGAAGCTTTTCAAACGTAAAGATAAATAAAAAAAATATTTTCGATTTTTTGCGATTACTATAACCTACGGGAAGTTAATATATTCAAAATATCAAAAAAACTAGTAGTGCATGGCATCGTGCCTTAAGACAAATTGCTAAAACTTCCCGTGCCGAAAATTAAAATTTTTAAGAAGCTTTAAATTTTTTTTAAAAATGAAAAAAAAAAATTTTGAGTATTTTGAAATTTTTGAAAAAATTGGCTTTTTTAAAAAATTAAAAAAAACTGCGTTTTAGAAAAATTTTAATTTGTTTCGACACTTTTTGCTCCGTTTTTCCGAAACAGCTGGACCTGCCTAAGGCAAAAACTAATCTGCTCTAATCGGTTGATCCGTGTTCTCGAAATCGTCGAGGAAGATTTGAAAGAGAAATGAAAAATAGCTGACTAAATGCAAGGATGAATAAATCTTATTACATAGAATGAAATAGATATATATGTATATCTATATATAAAAATTGTTCCATAATATCTTATACCAAGAACCCCGGCCTGACTGGGATCTGAAAATATTATGTCAATAAAGAAAAAAATGTATCAGCCACAAACACATACATCCATTTTTTTTTCTAAGATATGCTAAAATGGTCAGAAACATTTGAAACGTGAAGATATAGATTTCATTTTCAATTTTTTTGCGATTACTATAACTTGACCTACGGGAAATTAGAAAATTACAGGTAAGCCCCAGTAACTTATTTACTTGTATGTGTTTCATAAAAATGTTTGATATTCAATTCAATGTCAAATATAATAACATAATAACATAAAGCAATAATTTCCAACCTTTTCTTTTTGCACCGCCACACTCCATTCTAAAAAATAACTGTTTCGCCTCCCTAAACTATTTTCATAAATACTTCAATTTCATAAACAATTTAATTTTATAAAAACTTTCATAAATATCATGTAAAAATACGCATAAAAAATAATTATTTTTTCGTTCATTTGTTTATATCATTTCATTTGTTTTTGTTTATTTTCGACGATAGTATTTTGGTAACAGCTGTATGCCCTCCTGGCAACCGCGGACATAAGGACTTTTATTTGATCTTTATATATAGAGTGTATATACATGCAGGGTGTCCCAGAACTCAACGTCTATAATCGAATCGAGGTGATAGAATTGATTATAACCATCACCTAAAACTCACGTAAAACCTAGAGCTTTGGTCAAACTGTAACCATTTTTCGTTTGATGTGGTTCATTTTTATTTATGGTGGTAAAGTTTTATTATTTTTGTTTATTGTGGTTAATTTTTATTAGTTTGTTCATTTAAACCTAAATAACATTTTTAGAATCACATTCAAAAATAATGGCACAATTTACCCAAATTTTGACCATCAGTTACTCGTAAACTATGAATTTAAAACTTTTGAAGTCAAATCGTTTTTTTTTAATTAAATCAAGTTTTTACTTGTTTTTTATTTTTTCTGAACTATTTCTCTTTTTCAGTAGGTCTTTTATGCTTTTAAAAATTCTAGACAATCCGGGACAAAAAACTGAATCCCACTCTAATATTGCTTCTAGAAAAATCCCGGACGCAAGATGGAAATCCGCCACTTTATTTCATAAATGGCGGATTAAATTATAAGGCATAACTTAAATTTAGGAAATGTCGAGAACATGTTTCGGCATAAGTCTAATTTTTGAAATTTTTGCTATATTAGTGGTAAAATACGTTCATGCATAAATCATTTTATATTGTTTTCGACAATAGTTTTTTTTAAGTATCACATATAATTAGGCAAAGTACGACGTTCGTCTTCCTTAATGGGTCTGCCTTGTCAAACATCTGTCTAAAAATTTTATTTTTTATTGGCTTAGCTATAGTCACTTACAAAATTTTCATTTTTGTATTGTGATCTATAAAAACATTAAACATCATATTGGTTTATACTTACTAATACTAATCATCAAACCTTTATAACTTTTTTTTGAGCAACAGTGCTGGATAGCAATTTTCACTTGCAAAAGTTTTTTATCTATATTTTTAAATAAAAACTGATATCAATACTGCTTGATGTCAGTGTGTGCGCTTAGCGCAGGATAAAGTTTAATATGTATTTCTTAATCGTGACACCAACATTTGGAATTACTGCTAAATATAAAAAACAAAAACATGAAACTTTTCGATAAAGAAATTGTTTCGATATCATGCTTATAAACATTTTAGATCGGTCGTGAGAAAATTTTCTGCGAATGTTATCAGCGATTTTAAGCATGTAAAATAATGTAGTGCAAATATAATTCCAATATGTAGTTTACTATTTTCTATTAATGCGATAACAACTTTTTTGTAAATAGGTTTACATAATAAACTTGAGCAACCTACTTTTTACATTTAAGATTGTTATTATAACTTAATTAAAAATGTAAGAAGTGTAAAGTCCTTAGCATGTGTATATAGAAATAAATACAACATGATTTCTCAGAAGTAATAATCTGCAATATGTGCAAATTTTTTATAGGTTTTGATGGCATGTAACAGAATTATGTAATATACGTAATAATACAGAACATACAAAAGCACTTTTGTACAATAGATATAGGATGCGCCACAAATAAAAATATTCTATGAAAAATTAGAACATGTTGCCTACAATCTGTAAACAAACCTACAATTCTGTACAATAGATTGTTTTTAATTTATGTAATGAGTTATAAATACAAAGAGCACAAAGCTATAATGTGTCATTATAATGTACACGTGCCAATAAAATAATAAATCAAGCCTATTATAATTAATAACTATATAAAACATAAGAGCATAAAAAGCTCAATTAATAGGCTAATATTTAAAACAATTTTTAATTGATGAAAGCGACTCAAATCGCAAATTTAAGTTTGAAAACGTCTGCTAATGATAATATTAAGGTTTAAACAAATCCATAATAATATATATGTGAGTGTGTGTGGGTGTCGGAATCTAGTAGTAAAGTTTCTAATAATTAGTTAATTTACTGATAATTTCTTTTACGATAATTGAGGTGCTTTTGTAGTGTTTGTAATTTAAGAATTAATTCACTTGGCGTTGTTTCATATATAATTTTGAACATCTAATAGTTCGAATACTAATTAAGATTTTTAAATACCAAAATTTTTCTTACACTCATAGCTGGAGCGGAGCCCAAAGACTAATGTCGCCAAGATATAATATATATATATATATATATATATATATATATATATATATATATATATATTGAAATTTCATTTTTCTGAACAAAAAGAATATGTTCGTTCGTTTTTAAAAATAAAAATACCTCGACCTATAGATATACCTATAGAATAGGTTACTTTTGTGAGTACATTTGAAGTACCCCCAGTTTCACTTTATAAATTTGAAATTAATAATATTAGCTGTCTAAAAAAACTTAAATATATACATGAGGTCAAGCCGACATTATCAAGTATTTTGCCACTTCACAATCCTGATTAAATTCGGCAACTTCTGATGAAACTTGCCAACACACTTTAGTACATTTTTTAAAAATTCAATTCATAGTTCAATAAAAAGTCTTTGATCTCAAGACTTTTTAAAAACTTGGTGCAATTGTGTAATTATTTTTGACTTATTTACAGTTACGTTACCAAAGTTTGAATAAACAAAATTATTAAAAATTAATCACAATAACTAAAAAATGGTCACAATTTGATCAAAACTCTTAAACTTAAAAACCCACAATTTTCAAACTACATGAATTTTTTTTTCAATTTTTTTCATGATAGTTACGATAAATACTATCACCCTGTTGGGGCTTGACGTTGAGTTCTGAGACACCTTATATATGGAACCGATTCTGCCGCATAACAGACCAATGTTATGGAAGGCTATGTTATGAAGAACTTACCATACTAAATATTGACAAATACCATGTGGTTACTGTGCAGTCAAGCGTTTTACTCAGGTTGTCAGATAGAAAACCTAACCTAGAAACCGCACAAATGTCAAAAAACGATCTTAGATAACAGGATCTTTCTGACCCCGCTTCATAACATACGAGTGACGTTGCAGTTCATGTGTAAAACGCCTGAATGCACAGCAAATACATGACATTTTGAAAGTGTGATTTAGTAGCATAATGTATAGAAGTTGGAGCGTAACATGTTGGGCCTTGCCATATCATTTTTCTGTTTTGCGGCAGAATCGGTCCCAATAAATCATAATCGTTAAAATGTTAATAATTCATCTCTAAATAATAAATTATTTTAAGGCGTTTAAAACCCTTTACGAGGCTGTGAAGCATTTTTGTTTTGAAGTCAAGAAATTCAATATCATGATATTATAGTTATAGTACTGACTTGAACATATAATTATCTACATATATATATATATATATAAATAAGTCGGATTTTCCTTCCTGACGATATAATTCCAGAACGCACGAACCGATTTCGACAATTTTGCATTCGTTGGAAAGGTCTCGGGCTCCGCAAGGTTTATAGCTAAGAAAATTAGTAGTGCATGGCATCATGCCTTAATGCAAATTGCTGGATATAATCTTATAAGGATATTGATCTTACTATTTTAATTATATTCATCCATTGAAATTTAAAAAATTTGAAAATGTAAAATACCCTTAGGGTAGAAAACTACGTACATAATTATATATTGTATCATATCGCAATAAAAAAAATCAAACAAAAAAAATCTTATGACGATAATTTTTTATCAATAAATCAATTTTATAATGAAATGATATTAAATTTATATAATTAGGGCTGTGATTAAACAACTTCTCTATATTATTTTCGTCTAGTAACAATATAACGGGGTTGTTACATAGTGAAAATCTGAGCATGTGTTTGTATATTATCGCAATTGCAATGGAAATGTAAGTAAGCGCCATAGTGGCGCGAGACTCGAGGGAAATACTATAATTTCAACAAGACCGATTTCCTATGCATGCCGTATCGCTGGTTGCAGGGGATTATATAAAGCGCTTTTATTACTTGACACGGTATCTACTTTATTTTTCATTAGAAAGCGACTTGAAAATGAAATATAGCAATATGAGACGACGTTGAGAGTAATTTTAAAATAAAACAAAACAAATTATTATCTCCTGATAAAAGTAGACAATAAAAGTCTTTTTTTCAGAATCAATGAAATACAGTTATAATTTATATAACTTATTAACATTTCCAAAGTTGTTTGTATTTATTGCAATGCGATGTCTTTAACTTAATTAACTTTCTCATTTACTACATTTTACTGTTTACACCTTTGCCAGGTAGTTATATACGGTGAAATTTAAAACCTATTTTTTTAACCTAATTTAAAGTTAGTCCTTTTTACCCCACCCACGTGTAAGATTTATAGGGGTTATATAAAAAAACGATTGAATCTGACTTAGAATTAATAATAAATCTTATAACGTAAAATTAAATAACGTATACTTAAAAGCTATATTAAGGTCTCGTAGACTAAACAACAGTACTCACAACCAAAAAAATAACAACGGAAAAAAATACTTTTCTTACAGATTCTCAAACATAGCCATTTATCTCCTGAAAGCAATGTCGTAAGAATTATGGTAGTAGCTGGTTATACATCTTTAACCCTACAATGTTGTTAAAAAATTCCTAACTTTACTAGTTTTTGAGATATTGGTCATTATACTCTATTATCTTTTCATATACAAAATAAATAATTATTTTGCTAAATTTATAGAATAGAAAATGATGAACACTATAAAATACAAACACAATTTAAAGGTTTATATATAACATTTCAGCGCCAAAATAATTTATTTTAACGTCCAAACGTCTAAAAATTAGGTAATCAACAACATTAGATAATACATTTTTAGTGGTTTGCCGTCATAAAGATGATAATATTTATATAGATTTTATATTCGTTAATATTTGTACAGAAAACTATATAAAGACACCTTTCGCGAGTATAAGGCCAAATTCTCAATATAACTTTAATTACTGAATATAACTTTGCAATAGATAATGACAGCTAATTTTATACCTGTTAATCGATGCAATCATCTTTTTTAAATATGAAGAAACTAATTATTTTAACATTGAATTAAAAAATAAACACTATAAAATACGAATACAATTTAAAATCTGTAAGGGCTTGTATATCAAAATTCAGCAGAATAATCACTCAATAAATTATTTTGGCGATGGTATTTAACAGTAGCAACGTCTCTATAGTCCTCACAAGTATCTTACAATTGGCTAATTAGTAAAATTCATAAATTAGTTTCCATTGTTTTCTCGTCATAAAAATGTTGATATTTGTTTAGTGACGCCTGAAATTTGTTGTTTTGCCTCAAAACCTCAGATTTTGTTTTGTAATGTGCATAATATAATTTTATTTAATTTTTAATTTTTATGGTAATAATACATCCAAAATTTACACAGTATAAATGGAAAAATTGATTATTAACAAAAAACAACTTAATTTAATTTAAATCCAAATGGTGAATCGCATCGACAAGGAGATTTTTGCAAATTTTAGCTTTAGTTTGGGAAAAACAATTTTCAAGTAAATGCAAAAGAAAGAATAATTAGTATTGACCGATATCCACACATGTATAATTTAAAATTTGGGGACCAATCCTCTAATGAAATAGAAAAGTTATAGTAACGCTATGTTATGTCTCTATTTTCGTGTGAATCAGTAGTAAAAACTGTCAAAAAGCTATGCATAAACCTAACCTATGAAACGCACAAATGTTAAATAATAATTTTATCATAAGTGCATTTTTCTGATGTCTCATTGATAACACGTACGTGAAGTTCGGTTTTATATATGAAACGCCTGATCGTGCAGCAAATACATAGCCTTTTGAAAGTTTTTACTACCAATTCATGCGGAGATAGACCCATAACATAGTATTACCATAAAATTTCTATTTTATCGAAGAATTGGCTACTTGACTTTGACGTAAGTATTAAGAGAGTCTAGTCTAATAATCGGTCATATTCATAATAATAAATAAAAAAAATAGTTTAGTATTTGTTCTCAGTTGGAACTTGCAGGGATAAACTTGTACTGAAGCAGAATTTCTTAAAACTCCTTAAAAAGAATTACTAATTGGTTCCAAGGAGCTCCATTAAACATGGGTTGTAAGGCAATGGCAGTCAAATTTCCCGAATATATTAAGAAGTAATTTCAGAGCCTGGTGGAGGAAAGTCGTAAAATTTCTATTCATTTCGCATAAGGGCTAAAAAACATAATCCATTACATAGACAAGTGAAATGAAATGAATATGAGTCATGCAGAATCAGATGACGCAAGTAAACCCCGTATTTGGCCGCGATCGATTGTATTTTATACCTACACTGTCGGCGGCTAGTTCAGATCGAGCCTGCAATAATATTTTTATCGCACTGAAATCTAGTCTCTTGTGAAGGGAATCGATATAAATTATGCTATATCGCATATCGTATAGTTGCATCGATAATACTATATTTGCCCGACTGAGAATGAAATGCAAAATATAATATTTTGCCGCACACAACGTACGATTTTTTATGGAATTTTTAGCTTAAGCAGTTTTTACCGGTGCTTTACTTTTTCATACATAATATAATTTTTTGCAGTATTTTACCACACATATTATAATTTTTAGTTGAAGTTCTACATAATCAATAAGAATAATCATATTAATTTCAACATACAGTAGGACCTTGACTATCCGGACCTCATTTATACGGATTCGCGATTATCCGGACTACCAACCGCGACAGAGTTATATGTATGTACATACCTACAATTCGAATTTTTGCACGATTTATGCTGCTGTTTAGTATATGTATGTAATATACTAATCTAAAAAATATATATGTACATACATAAGGAAATGTTATTATAATTTCTTATTAAACTTTGATTTTCGTTGATATCTATGTATGTATTTGTTATATTTGATACATCACTTCACACACTGGATTATCCGGATTTTCGATTATCCGGATGCCTATCGACTACAATTAGTCAGGTTAATCGGGGTTCTACAATGCAATATTAACTTTCATTATATTCCATTCTCTTTAATTTTTATACCCTTTCTTAATAAATTCTAATACTGTGATTCTACAAATTTATTTCGTATAGAGTAGAGCGGGGCTTAAAGATCCGCGGGTGATGAGGTCCACCACCGATATCTCAAAAATAAGTGAAGTTAAATTTTTTTAACAACAATTTTTGAAAGTAGAGAGAAAACCAGCCATCACCTTGATTCTTATGACATCGCTATCGGGAGATAAACGGCAATGTTTGAAAATTCATATAAGTATATTTTCGTTATTTTTTTTGTCGTGAGCACTGTTGTTTAGTTCACAAGACCTTAATATAATTTTTAAGTATAATATTAAATTAAATGTTTTATAAAATGTATTGTTATTTTTAAGTTAGATTGAACACTAGCCACTATAAAAGCTCACATGTGGGCGGGTTAAAAAAGACCATCTGACCATTTACCCTGACAAAAGTGTAAACAATAAAAAAAAGAAACGGAAAATGTAAATTAAGTTAAAGAAAGTAATTTTATAAGAGATAAGTTAAATAAATAGTTATTCCAACTCTGCTGATGATTATTTCTGACAAAATAACAGATCAACATATATAATCTTTTACAATGTTATCTCTGTAAACATGTACCCATGAAATTTATATTTTGCATTGGTTGAATAATGTTGTTATTGTATATTTTGAATTGGTTGAATAATTATATAGAGTATTGTAGTAATAATATTATATAGTAGAATTCCTCTAAAATTAAAAAATAAAATATTGTACCTATTTGATTCTGGATGTCCTCTTTTACCCCGCCTATAGGGTAAAAAGAACCTTGTGACAAATTTTTGAAAAACAGCAATAAACACATTTCTACATTGATGAAGTAGATGGAATTTTACTGAACAAAGTTAGATGGTTGTTTGTTTGATATGTGTTTTTTGTTGTGACATAATTGGTTTGATTTTCAATTGCTCAAAGTAAAATTGGAACCTTGTGCCCTACCCTATTAGTTTATCTTGTACAGTATTGACCATAGATGAACAAGTATAAATGGTATTCACGATAATTTTGTTATATAAAATTTCAGGATTTCAGGATATTTCGTTTTCAAAATATGAAAATCTATAAAAACAAAATTCAATTCAATTCAATTGCGATTTTCGGGTAAATGTACTCGTTGCACAAAGAACCATATTATATCGTCCATAGATATATGTATGTGGAAAATCATATAAAAATTAACCTTAAAAGAAATTTTATCCAGATTTCAACTAGATTTTCTATAACAATATATATATATATATATATATCACAATTAAGTAATGGAAAGCTAGAAACGTTCCTTCAAAAGGTCAAATCAAATTACAATGAACTAAAAGTTATTGTATTTTATTTTGACAAGACTAAACATTAATTTTAAATTATAATTATAAATTTTATGACGATTGTGAATTTTGTATATTATTGAATCGCTAGGGTAATGATTTTTATGAAAAAATATGCTATAAATAGTACAAAATGTGTTCAAAATCCTAATATTAATGAATAAACTCACGAGTCAAATATTGAAGATTCTCAAGTATTATTTATTAACTGTTCAAGATATATAATACTTTTTGACCTGAACTTTGAATCTTGCCAAACATTTTTATAACAATTAACTAGAAAATGACTCTACTTGTGAAAAGGTTGATCATAGGTTGATACATTATTATTCAAAGTCAACAATATAAATAATACAAGAATAATGTTTAAATTGCCATAATATTAAAATACATTATTTATTGTTGTAATATAATATTATCAGTAATATAATCGTCTTTCTTATTTTAATTATTATCAATTGTAATTGTGCGGCCTGTATTTAATAATAAAAATAATGCTTTACAATAAATTTTAATTGTCTCTAGAAAGTTTCTCGTCACAGTCAATTTCTAATTGTACATGTATATTAATGTATTGTCTATCTATTGACTTGTTATTAATTGAATATCAGCATTTGTACGCAATCGATATGGTATGTTGAAAATGAAAACACCGATAATTAGAATAAAAGTTGTTTTTGTGAAAAAATATATATTATTAATAAACAGTGCTCAATAATTATTGTTCACCGACACCTCTCACAATTAGTTGAATTATTTATTGGTGGATCAATATGTAATTGAAATTAGAAAGCATGGTATTTATTATAAACATAAATTGAATAATTTAAAATGTAATATGAAATTCATTAAAATGGAATCCAATCTATGTACTAAATAAGCAATTTATTTTTACTCAAATATAACTAAAAATTTTAATATAATATATAGCCTGTGATGGACAGAGTGTATGTATGTAATTATACTGACACAGTCGCATGCAATGATATTTTACGTTTTTCGCTGAAGTAATTTATAACATGTGTAATAAAATAAAAATATGTTAGTTTATTTCTATGAATTGTCAATAATTATAAGAATTGACATGATTAGCCGACTAAAACGCGTAGTACAAAAAAGCGAATATTGTTTGTTCTAAATCGTATGTTCTTTGTGTACATATAAGTATTTAAAAAATAAACTAGTTGGGTGTATGGCATCGTGCCTTAAGACAAATTGCTGGAACTTCCCGTACCGTAACGAAATGTTCGAGGAATATTGAACTATTGGCTGGGCCTGTCTTTGCCGACAACTAATAACCACTTCTCTCAATCATTAATAATTGAATGTTTTTTAGATCATTCAAATCGAATGATCCATTCTCTCAAAAACTCGACTTCTATTTTCTGCACTGTTTGCTCTTTATGCCCGTAACTGCTGGGCCTGCCTTTGCCAAAAATTAATCAGCACATCTGCCTATCAATAGGAGTCTAATGTTTTTTGACCCATTCAAATCGGTTGATCCGTGCGCCCGAAAACGTGGACAAAAAAATGCGGACATACAAAACACACACACACACATCCATTTTTTCCTAGGTATGCCAAAATGTTCAGAAACCTTCAAAACGTCGAGAAATGCAAAAAATTTTATTTTCGATTTTTGGCCCATTACTATAACTACCCTACGGGAAGTTAATTATTTATTGGAAAATAGTGAATCTGCTCTTAAAATAACTGCATGCCATTTTAATAAACAAAATATTATTGTCTTTTCTTTAGCATAATAGTCCCATAGTGACCATATATTTATTTCAAATCCGGCGCATGATTTTCCAGGACAGGGAATAGATAACTTAAATATGATTTTTTAAAATAAAAATTTTACGTAACCAAAACGTTAAGGATATAATAAAAATCAATTTTTTTCTGAACTATAATCGTTTTAGCTTTTTTGCACTATCTTCATAATTAACTTAAATAAGTATTATCGCATTTGGGGTGTTTATTTCAAATCCTATATTTTGTTGTACAATTTGTTTGGTTCAAACTTTATAAAATAAATTCTAGAAATATATTTCAAATAAATATTGAAAATAACAACTTTTTCATAATTTTAAGACATTCGTGGACAAATACTGCTTCTAGAAACATCAGGGACTCAAAGTGAACATTTAGGGCGTCCCGGCCAATCCGGAACGTATGGTCTCTTCACTAATAGTAGTAAAAGTAGTTTCTGAATAAATAATTGAAAACTATTTTACTTTTAATAATTGCAAAAGCTCATTGCCATATCTAATTGGAAGAAAATATCGAAGTGTGAAAAAACAAACCCTTACTCTCACCCTTATCCTTATATTAACATTCTCATATTTTTGTTGATCATAAAAATCAGCGGTTGATTCAAGGGTTTGTTTTGTAAAATGTGGTTGTTTTCGTGTATAATAGAAAATATTCACTCATTTGTAAATTAATTTATTTGGCGCCTGTCTAGCAAACAAGTGTTATCTCGATCTTATACCTACGAATTTCTATTTTTAGGAGGCGTAATATTTAGGTTAGCGGTGTTGCGTGCTGGGACTTTTATTTTCTTTTCAAATAAACTGTAGATAATTCCCTATTTTGCACATACTAAACATGGAATTATTAGTATTCCATGTATCAAATTAAAACGTGAATATATTCCTGAGAACACGCCAATATGAAAGTTCGCATTTTTAGGTACAATAAATTAAAAATTATTTTTAATTTTTAAATATAACTAAATTAAATGCGAGTCCAAGCCGAATAAATAGGGCTTCGCATCATATACTATGGCCACGAGCCAAAGCGCCAATATGGAACACAAAATTCCAAACATTTTATTTCATAACTCATATTGAAATAAATAAAAAAAATCGCATTGACTAGAATAAGTTGATGATATGCATAGTGCAAATTATCTATTGTTGTCGTTTCATTGCTCCTTGTTAGTTTCTCACATCAGTTTTTTTTTAAATAATAGGGATTTGTAATTGAGCTGTAATTTTTAATAGAGCATACTTAATTAATAGAGTTGCGACGGTTTGAAACCCGGAAACGTGGATCAATTAACTTGAATCCAAAAAGTTAATAAATAATTTATTTAAACTGTTGACACGATTTCTCGAGTTTTAATCGACCGATTCACTTGAAATGTTCAGAGAGTCTTGTTTATAGACCTATATATAGCCCGAACTAGGATTATCCCCAAATTCCAATTTTTACTATTTTTAAAAAAATCGAGAAACTCAAAATAACAGTAAAAGAAACTTTACTTATCGCTAGTTCGGGCGATTGCGACATCATTAATTATCTTTATTAATAATCTTTTTATTTTTTGCATTTCCGATGGCTAGGAGGGCTGAAATCATGTCAAGACTGAGGTGCCAATTTTTTGAGACCACCCACTTCATCAGTTGCCAGTTTTTACAATTTTCAACTGTTTTATTTTTTAATTTTTGTTTTGTATTCTAATAATATTAATAAACAAGTGGTAAAAAAATGAATAGTAAAAACATTCATTGCTTTCTTTACGACACTTTGAAAATGACCTAAAATTCATCGCTCTACACTGGAATACCCACATAAGTTTTTTAAAACTATCAAAATAAAAAAAAAAAATTCTCACTTTATTTTTAAGCACATTTTTGCAATTATTTTTATTTGCACAACATATCTACCGTCATATTATATAATCTATATGATTTTTCATAGTTAAACTTACTTAACAGATTTATAGATAAATAAATAAATAAATATGAAAATCCCAATTATATTAATCGATACTCTATTAAAGATTTGAACATGTAGTATCATCAGGTAACAAAGACTAATGACAAATATTTGATAAATATGTAATTTTTATAAAATTATTCACGGATTGCTAATTTATTTAATTAATTTATAAATAAAATAGACATCTTTAGATAGTAATGATAACCGAAAGAAAGTACATCATTTAGCTCTATATTATTTTTGAAAGAATTATTGAACTGTAGTCATAATAATAATGAAAATAGATTAGGTGCAACATTTAGCTTTATATATTATTTTTAAATAAATTATTCTTATATCTCATTTCATAAAAGTTTATTAATATAGTTTATAATCATGAATTCAATAAAGTATAGTTTATCTAATTAGTTTTTCTTTATAGTTATATTAATAGTGATAATAGAGTATATCTTTTAGCCCAACAAATTATTTTATTATAGTTTATTCTTCATTAATTTGTAGTTTATACTAATTAGTTGCGATTGCAGTTATAATAATAATAGAAATAAAGTACATCTTTTAGCTCTATGTATTATTTTCATATGGATTATTTTTATATTTCATTGTAAGTCTTTTAATATAATTTATTATTAAAAATTCATCTGTAGTTATAATAATAGTAGAAATAGAGTACATTATTTAGATATCTATTACTTTTAAATTGATTATTATTATAGCTCATTATATGCAAGTCTTTTAATATTCTTTATGATAAAAAAATCATTAATTTGTAATTTATATTTATTAGTTGTGACTGTAGTTATAACAGTAATAAAATTAGAGTACCTTATTTAGCTCTATCTATTATTTTTAAATGGATTATCTTCATAGCTCATTATATGCAAGTCCTTTAATATAGTTTATAATCAAAAATTCATTATTTGTGACTGTAGTTATAATAATAACCGAAATAGAAGACATCTTATAGTTCTATATATTATTTTTAAATGATTATCTTTATAGCCCATTATATGCAAGTCTTTGAGAAATTCATTAATTTGTAATTTGTACTTATTAGTAGTTATTGTAGTTATAATAATAATGGAAATAGAGTACATCATTTAGCTCTATATACTCGTATACTGTTTTTAAATGAATTATTTTTAAAGCTCATTATATGTAAATCTACAAGACTTACAGTTTATTAATAAAGTTTATTATCAAAAATTCATTAATTTGTAATTTATATTTATTATTTGTGACTGTAGTTATAATAATAACCAAATAGAGTACATCTTGTAGCTCTATATATTATTTTTAAATGGATTATCTTTATAGCTCATTATATGCAAGTCTTTTAATATAGTTTATTATCATAAATTTATTAATTTGTAGTTTGTACTTATTAGTAGTTATTGTAGTTATAATAAGAATGGAAAGAGAGTACATCATTTAGCTCTATATACTCGCATACTATTTTTAAATGAATTATTTTTATAGCTCATTATATGTAAGTCTTGTAATAAAGTTCATTATCAGAAATTCATTAATTTGTAGTATATAGTTACAGTAGTTATAATGGTAATAGAACCATAGTTTAGCTCTATATAATATTTTGAGATAAATTAATTTTATAGCTTATTATATACAAGACTTTTAATATAGTTTATATCAGAAATTCATTAATTTGTAGTTTGTACTTATTAGTAGTTATAATAATAATGAAAAGAGAGTACATTTCTTAGCTATATATACTCGTATACTGATTTTAAATGCATTATTTTTATAGCTCATTATATGTATGTGATATGTAAGTCTTGTAATATATTTTATTCTTTAATTTATAGTATGTAGTTACAGTAGTTATAATAATAATGGCAATAGAGTACATAATTTAGCTTTATATAATATTTTAAAATGAATTAATTTTATAGCTCATTATATACAAGTCTTTTAATATAGTTTATTAAATAAATTCATTAATTCGTAGTTTGTATTTATTTGTAGTTACTGCATAGTTTGAGAGAGCTTTTATTACGGGTGCGGCATGTTACGCGCCCGAATTAATTTTAAGATTGTAGTATTTTTCATTCACATGTTTATTATAAATAATCAGATATAATTTATGATAAACGTTTTAAAATAATAAATGCGAATGCAATGTATGACAATTATTTTTTGCCGGTAAAAATGTTGAGAAACAGTGGCACGTAGAAAACAATCGATACAGAATCACTAATTGCTAATTTGTGTAACGCAATAAACTGAAAGTTAATAAAAGATTGTAGAAAATGTGATTAAAGGAGGTTCCTATAGTCATATAGCAACTAGCACAGGTATATGAAAATCTGTATTGGGCTATATATCGGAGTTGCGTGGTGGTTAACAGACTGGGCGCCTTAGGTCAATAATCAATTCCGTAATATATACTGCAATAGCATTTTTTTAATCAATAGCAGCTAATCTAATTTAACAACAACACATGCAAATGGTTCTATTCAAGCAATTACGACTAGGGATACTTACGATTCTGATTAATTTGATTTAAAACCATATTGAAAAATCCAAAACTGGAATATTCCAAATTATACGCAAGCTTATTAAAACACTGACACAAATTGATATACCATCACTATTTTACACAAGGACAAGTGCAAATAGGAGCTTAACTTGGAAATGCACTAGCACTGAAAATGTCAAAAATTTTATTATACAGAAAAATTTACCAACTACATTGTGTTTCCACAAAATAATAAACAAATATTATATTCACGTGTTAAGAAAAATGCAATATGTTTCATGTAAAACAATTTCTCTACATATGCACTATAGATCCATGCACAAAATATACAACCCGGGTATATAATACACTGTCAAAATAATTACTTTTAATATCATCAATATGAACGTTTCTTTTTGTTCTGGAATTTCAAAGACATTTTTATGCAATTTATAAGTTAACAATTGCTATTCTATAAGCATTTTTATTCAAATTCATTATATTCCGAACAGTTTATTATTAAACAATTTAAAACCATCTAAAAACAAAGCGATTACCCACTACACTTTCTTACGTCATTCACAAAAGTGTTGTCAGAGAACGCGGCCGCTCTACGGCACTCCGTTGCCCGATGTGACCATAAGTCCCGACTCTATAAAACCATTCCAATGAATAAACATATGTCTCTAACTTTAAAAATCCACTTAAAATTCTAAATAAATCAAAATGTAATACAATTACTTAAAAAATACGAGAGATTAAATATATTCACTATACAAAAGTTCTCTCCGTTTAAAGCGCTCTCTAGAATATAATCAATACTTCTGAAACCTGCGAACGAACGCTATCTGTAGGTGTGCTTGGGACTTCAAAGCCAGCACAGCGCGCAATTCAACAGCGTTCAGCACATGGGTATGTGCACTCAATAGAAAATTGTAGAGACTATTCACAAGGTAATATCATTGTATAATATATTGTATATACACCTCCGTCTTTGCAATTTTTGCTTATGAATCATTAGTTTTAACTTAATTCTTATTATATGAACTTATAAGCTATATAATTTACTAATACTTTTGGCGGCGATATCTACTTGTTGCAACTCTATAAAAAATCTGCAATAATTAAATTTGAGTATGCAACCATTTGAGTATTTCAACTATTTGTTGAAAAAAATTTGCTAAAATAAAGTCTGATTGTGATTATGCAACGAATGAACGATTTTTTAATTTACTGCAAGAAAATAATATCATATGAAATTATCTCTTAAAAAAATCAAAACTAATGATGCATGGCATCCGTGCCTTAAGCCAAATTGCTGTTACTTCCCGTACCGTAATTTAAATTTATCAAGTGCTTTAAATTTTTTTGAAAACAGTGAATTATTTTTCGAAGCATTCGCGCTGCGGAGCTGTTATAGAGATACTATTTCATCTCACAGAGCGTGTTGCAGGTTGACCCAGGTTCTCGAAATCGTCGACGAAAAATTGTATCCGCTCATTCATACACACACACATACAGATACATTTATTAACTTCCCGTAGGGCAAGTTATAGTAATCGAAAAAATTTTTATATATCTTTACGTTTCAAAGGTTTCTAAATATTTTGGCATACCTTAGAAAAAATGGATGTATGTATGTGTGTGTGTGTGTGCGTGTGTGTGTGTGCGTGCGTGTGTTCGGATACAAATTTTCGTCGACGATTTCGGGAACACCGATCAACCGATTTGAATAATTAGAAAAACATTCGATTTGTATTGATAAGGAGACGGTCTGATTAGTTTTTGGCAAAGGCAAGTCTAGCCGTTCCGAAGATATGGGGCAAAAAGTGCCAAAAACGGTAAATCAGTTTTTAAGAGAACGAAGCATCCGATTTTAATAATTCAAAAAACATTTTACTTTTATTAACAAGATGAAGAACTGATAAAATTTTCACGAAAGCAGGTCTAGCTGTTTCGGAGATCTAGTAAAAAAAAGTCAAAAAAATGCCATTTGGCGGTCAAAAATGATCATTAGACATATGCACATCAAATTATCAGATATTTTATGGAGGTTTAACAATAAGTATAAATCTTGTTTACATTCCTATGGGTTCCGTACTAATGTTTATCCGTTAGACGGCCACGCGGCGCTTACGCGCTTCGGTATTTCGTCTCTATGCAGTTAAAGCAGTACGATTGCTTTGAAAAAAATTTCAGAATTTCCAAAATATTTCAAAATAAATTTTTCTCCAAAAAGTCTTAAGCCAAATTGCTGGTACTTCCCGTACCGTAACTCAAATTTTTTAAAAGCTTTAATTTTTTTTGAAAACAGTGAATTATTTCAAAGCATTCGCGCTGCGGAGCTGTTATAGAGATGATATTTCATCTCGGAGCGTGTGGCATGTCGACCCGATATCTCGAAATCGTCGACGAAAAATTGTATTCGCTCATTCATACATACACACACATACATTTATTTTTTCTAATGTATGTTAAAATGATTAGAAGACTTTAAAAATTTTAACTTCCCGTAGGGTAAGTTATAGTAATCGCAAAAAAATCGAAAATGAAATTTTTTATATATCTTTACGTTTCAGAGGTTTCTGAATATTTTGGCATACCTTAGAAAAAATGGATGTATGTGTGTGCGTGTGTATGTGTGTTCGGATACAAATTTTCGTCGAAAATTTAATTTTTCGGAGTAATTTTTTTTCAAAAATGTTGATTCCTTAAAAAAATAGTTTTTGGTACGGGAAGTTCCTGCAATTTGCCTTAAGGCACGATGCCATGCAATTTCATCAGTTTTTCTACCCATTTCAAGGAATCCAAGAAGGCTCGGTGATGTCAATTCATTATGTATTCACGTTAAATAATAATTTTTCAATAATAATATAAACTAGCTGTAAGTGGAATTCTGTCTTAAGGCAATTAGGGCATCGTGCCTTAAGGCAAATTGCTGGAACATCCCGTACCGTAATTCAAAATTCGAGTAATTAAAAATAATCAATAATAATCATCAATAAAAGTTGATCAATGATTTGAAACTTTTAATAGAATTTCGAACCATATTAAATCATTCTATCTTAAATCATTTATTTTGAAATATTTTGGAAATTCTGATTTTTTTTTAAAGCAATCGTACTGCTTTAACTGCATAAAGACGAAATATCAAAGCGCGTAAGCGCCGCGTCGCCGTCTAACGCGTAAACATTGGTACGGAACCCATAGAAATGTAAACAAAATTTATACTCATTGTTAAAATCTCTATAAAATATCTGATAATTTGATGTGCATATGTCTAATGTTCATTTTTGACCGCCAAATGGCTCATTTTTTTTACTTTTTCCTCCATATCTCCAAAGTCGTTGGACCTGCCTTTCCAAAAATTTGAACAGTTCATTTAGTCCATACAAATAAAATGTTTGCTCCGTTCTCTTAAAAACTGAGTCACCGTTTTCGGCAATTTTTGCCCCGTATCTTCGGAACGGCTAGACCTGCCTTCGCCAAAAACTAATCAGCACGTCTCCTTATCAATACGAATCAATTTGAATTATTCAAATCGGTTGATCCGTGTTCCCGAAATCGTCGACGAAAATTTGTATCCGAACATACATACATACACGCACACACATACACACACACACACATACATCCATTTTTCTAAGGCATGCCAAAATGTTCAGAAGGTTTTGAAACGTAAAGGTCTATAAAAATTTTCATTTTCGATTTTTTTGCGATTACTATAACTTGCCCTGCGGAAAGTTAATTAAATATTTACAATTATTGAGTTTAATAATATTCTAAAATTTTATTAGTATGTAACATTCTGAAATGTATCTGTCCACAAATTTAAGAATTACTAACACATGCGCATCAATATCTATTTACAAAAATAATTCTTATAAATAAACTAGCAAACCCGACGAACTCCGTTTCGCCACCAGTTGGTTTCGTGAGAAAGATGGAGAAATTCTTTGTTTGTTTTATATTTGAAAAGAAAAAAAAAAAAGATTTTATTATACAACAGTAACAAATTTATTTTGATTACAAAAATGAAGTGTTTTTTAGTTGAACTTCTCTAAGTAAATGAAAGTGAATCCGCAAATTATCCGTTTCATGGAAGTGATCTTTGGTAAACCACATTTTTAACTTCCCGTAGGGTAAGTTATAGTAATCGCAAAAAAATCAAAAATGAAAATTTTTATATATCTTTACGTTTCAGAGGTTTCTGAACATTTTGGCATACCTTAGAAAAAATGGATGTATGTGTGTGTGTGTGTGTGTATGTATGTATGTGTGTGTTTGTATGTGCGGATACAAATTTTCGTCGACGATTTCGGGAACACGGATCAACCGATTTAAATAATTCAAAAAACCTTCGATTCGTATTGATAAGGAGACGTGCTGATTAGTTTTTGGCGAAGGCAGGTCTAACCGTTCCGAAGATACGGGGCAAAAAGTGCCGAAAACGGTAACTCAGTTTTTAAGAGAACGGAGCGTCCGATTTGAATAATTCAAAAAACATTTCACTTGTATTGACAAGATGAAGAATCGATAAAATTTTCATAAAGGTAGGTCTAGCGGTTTCGGAGATATGGAAGAAAAAGTAAAAAAATGAGCCATTTGGCGATCAAAAATGATCATTAGACATATGCACATCAAATTATCAGATATTTTATAGAGATTTTAACAATAAGTATACATTTTGTTAACATTCCTATGGGTTCCGTACCAATGCTTATGCGTTAGACAGCGACGCGGCGCTTACGCGCTTTATATTTTGTCCCTATGCAGTTAAAGCAGTACGATTGCTTTGAAAAGAAAGTTCAGATCTTCCACAATATGTCAAAATAAAGAAAAAAAATTTTTTTTTTCAAAAAAAAAATTAAAAAAAAATTTTTTTTAAAAAAAAAAAGTTTTTTTCAAAAAAAAGTAATTTTTTGTCCAATTTATAGTTTCTCAAAAATCTTATTTTTTCAAAGTATTTTTTTTTCAAAAATGTTAATCGTTTTTAAAAAAATAATAATTTTTGGTACGGGAAGTTCCAGCAATTTGCCTTAAGGCACGATGCCTTAATTGCCTTAAGACAGAATTCCACTTACAGCTAGTTTGTTTTTTGGTCAGACGTTAACACAAACAAAGCGGATGGTTTTCCAACTCGTGAACAGGCAACGTATAACTGCCCATGTGAAAAACAATGATTTTCTAAATAATCTATTTGAAATTTATCCCGCAAACACTAAGCGATTGGCCTTGCGACATGTTATTGTGAACGCAAGGCGAACTGGATATTGCCATCGTTTGAAGTCAAACGGAAGACCAGTCAGAATCATTGGTGTGTCACCAAATCGCCAGCAATTTTTGATTGAATGGTGAAATTCAGGGCGTGTACATCATTATTCTTTGCGGCAAGAATTGCTCGTTGACTTAACCAAGCATAATTCTGATAATTCTCACTAATGTCATTACTCGAATATTTAATTACGATGCGTGAAGTTCCAGCAGCTTGCATTAAGGCACGATGCCATGCACAACTAATTTTCTTGGCTATAAACCTTGCGGAGCCCGAGACCTTTGCAACGTATGCAAAATTGTCGAAATCGGTTCGTGCGTTCTGGAGTTATTTCGTCAGGAAGGGAAACGCGACTTATTTTTATATATATAGAAGATAATCTATTTGAAATTATTTAAAACAGTTATTGATTACTTTTATTACTCGAATTTTTAATTATGGTGCGTGAAGTTCCAGCAGCTTGCATTAAGGCACGATGCCATGCATAACTAATTTTCTTAGCTATAAACCTTGCGGAGCCCGAGACCTTTCCAACGAATGCAAAATTGTCGAAATCGGTTCGTGCGTTCTGGAGTTATTTCGTCAGGAAGGAAAACCCGACTTATTTTTATATTTATAGAAGATAATAAAAAATAGTAAAAATAAGTTTACCACACATTGATAATAACTGTAGCTAATTTGTGAAAGCTAGAAGTAACTTTTTTTTCAAATTATTATTTATTATTTACTCATTCCATTTTTAAGAAAATTGACTTGTTTTTAAGTAATTATCTTCTGTAACATAATTTATATGTGCCCATATCTTACATACTATGCTTTCTACCGAATCATCTTTTCTTGAATCTGTATATAATTCTTGTATGTTACAACTAGCCCCAAGGTTTTGTCTTAACTTACCCCAGGTGTGATTTTAATGCATTAATCAAGATAACTATGTATATAATTTAGCAATCACCAAGATTGTTACGCATTATCAAATATTGATGAATTTAAAACTAAGATATATAAAGATTAAAATTCGTCGGCAATATAAACGTAAACCGAAATTGTATGAAGGATCGATTTTTTATTAGTTTTCAAAAATGACGGACCTGCACAGTTCTGCTTACTGACGGCCCGCGAAACAGTAGCTATAACAATATTATTGTTTTGTGTGGTTATTAGATATTGTGAAGAAACTATTTAAAAATTTAGTTGATTATCTTTTAATTACTTATTTTTTTCGATGTCTTTGATCAACATCGTTACGAATATTGTATACAATGTTAGTGAAAATAAATTATATTAAACATTTAATATAAATATGTTGTAAACGTAAGATTTTTTTAAAGTGTAAGTGGGCATCGACACAAACGTTTTTAAATATAACAAAAGTAAAATTAAATTTTTTTCGTTAGAAGTATATAATTTTATTTGCATATTTTTTTAAATAATTCAGATTATCCTGTTTTGATATTTTTTGAAATAAAAATTTATATATATCTTTACGCTTTAGAGGTTTCTGAACATTTTAGCATACCTTAGAAAAAATGGATGTATGTGTGTGTGCGTGTGTGTGTGCGGATACAAATTTTCGTCGACGATTTCACGAACACGAATCAATCGATTTGAATAATTAAAAAAACATTCGATTCCTATTGATAAGGAGACGTGCTGGTTAGTTTTTGCAAAGGCAGGTCTAGTCTAAAATTGGTATTTCAGTTTTTGAGATAACAAAGCGTCCGACTTAAATAATTCGAAAAACATTTTACTTGTATTGACGAAATAAACAAATGGCGGAATTTTTGTATAGGCAAGTCCAGCGTCTCCGAAGATCCAATAAAAAAAGTAAAAAATAATGCCATTTGGCAGTCAAAAATGATCGTTAGATATATGTACATCGTATTATCAGATATTTTATAAAGATTATAATAATAAGTACAAATTTTGTGTACATTTCTATGGGTTCCGTAAAAAATGTTTACACGTTAGACGACTACGCGGCGCTCACGCGCTTTGATATTTCGACTACAAATCAGCTATGCAGCGCGATTGCTTAAAAAAATGTTACAAATTTTCAAAAAAAAAAAATCAAAATACAAAAAAAATAATATTAAGAAGAATAAAGTATTTAAAAAAAATCATTTTTTTTCAAAAATTTCAAAATTTCTCAAAAATCCATTTTTTTAAAGTTTTTTTTTACTATTTAAATATTTCAGTTTTTGGTACGAGAAGTTTCAGCAATTTGCCAAGGCACAATGCAATGCACCACCAGTTACTTAAAATAATTCAATATAGCAAGAAAATCTTCGTTATTGAAAATGGGTTTCGAACCACCAGGCATTAAATATATGTTTGAGTCAAACTTGCGTATAACTTTATTTAGTACTTTAAATTTTTTTCCGCTTATTTAACATGACATAATCAATAATAATATTGCCACTCGAAGTACACTGCATTAAAAGGGTCATACGCCTGACATAACGCAAATGCAGGCGTTCAAGTGCTCCGCATCGAGAGCGCGAGTCCTCCAGGGCGCTTAGCCCAGCAGCCATCGAGCTCACTGAACCGCGAGGTAGACGTCGATCGCTGTTTACCTCACTTTGATGATGGTAACGTGTTTTGTTTGATTCCTTAAGGTGGGAGAGATCGGGAAAGAAGGGTTCATAGCGATAAGTAGGTCAACGGAATAACTGTCCGAAGAGACGGTGGGACATTCTTATCTGTATGAGTCGGTGCTTTACACGGATTCGATTCTTCTGATCGGTCGACAACCACTCCAGATATCAGAAGTGGTGGATATCCGCACACCGCACAATGGACGTTATGTTTCGGAAGTGACAGCCAGTCGTTCGCGCGCCGTGCTCTTATACGTACGATTTCAGTATCCGTGAAAGCTGGTGTGAAAGTGCTTAGTCGAATACAATAATATCTACAAACGTTGTGAGCTGCAACTGTATAAATTGTTGGCCACAGATAATTAAAACAAGTGCAGTGATAATAAACAAGTTTTAATATAATTTTTTAAATTTAACTTACTGCAACGTGCGACTGGATACTCGCCTCTATACAAGATACAAGTAGTGGACAAGACTTTTTTAAATGGATCGAATATGAAACAAATACTTTTGTTTTGCTTGACTGTGATACAATTTTGTACATTTAATACAGGTAATTAAACTAATTGTTTATATGTATGATTATCAGCCTTTTAACACTGACATCAATCAGAAATGGGGACCGAAATAAAGCTCTGTGTTATTTTGGATATGACATCTATTCAAACAGACCAATTTTATATTGTAATAAATATTAATAATATATTATATAACAGAATTTACATATTATGTTTCTGATGCAGTTTTTGCATCTGTACGATTTGTTTGTCTACTATTTTCCGCGCTCATTTCACGCTTCTTGGCCGCGATGCACTTTCTGATTCACTCGTACTGTCAGTTGTTGATGTACGGTATAAGTGCAAAAAAATATTTATCAAAATAGCAAAAGTATTAAAACTTGGCGTGACTGACGAGATGCATTGTAAAATGATGACTTTACATAATGCTAAATAATTGACTGATATGTGTAGCTTACGCATAAAGTAAATTCTCACTTACCAGGAAACTTGATTATTAAAGACCTAGAACGGTTGTTAGTATGCTTATACGTATATGTTAATATTTGGTATTTACATTTGTTTCATACAATAGACAAATTCAAGAACAGATTTCTAAATAAATGGTAAATATCGTGATAATAATTTGTGGGCTCATACTATTAACATGGAATGAAAATAACTGACAGAGAATCCTTCAATAAAAATGTGGTGTACAAGGTTTATTACTTTTTTCTAATGATGAACTCAAATATCATCAGGTAATAAATATATTTGTAAATAAAGCGGTATTTATATAGAATCGTAACTCATGGACCTTATACATTTAACTTTTTGGCCTACAAATGCTGATCATCAATACGAATATATTGAAAAAAATTATAAATCCAAAATGAAAGTAATTAGAACGCACATCAATTATTTAAGTATGTAACTATAAGTTTTTAATTTTTTTATATTTTTTAAAGTAATTGCATTAAACTTATTCCCAATTTATAGTATGTAGGCTGTATTATTGACTGTATATGTCATTACAGTTTTCAGGATAATTATATTGTGCACATCAAAAAACTTATGAAGAGGTTACTGCAATTTAATGGTTATTACATGATTAAAAGTTATGACATAAAGCTGTAAAATGACATTCTCAAATTACAATTTAGTATTAGTATTAAGACATCAACCTATCAAATAAATTAGAGTCTAGCGAAATCGGCGGTTTGTATGGTTAGATAAATACTATGCGGGTTTTGTTATTATAGCGTAGTAATAAAATAAAATAAATTATTTGTTTTTTCAGCAATGCCTATTTATATTCATAAATTATTGTTCACATGTTATTTGTGCTCTTTGCAATTGCACAAATACATGATGAATGTCAGATCATCGATTGCCCTTATTATAATTTTTACTTATTAGATAAGATTATTAGACTTTACCATGGTTTTTGATACTAAAGGTAATTGATTATTATTTTATTATTATTTGTAAAGTTTTTATCACGAACAATTAAAAGGAAGCCAATGGATTGATTCTGGTAATACTCTATCTACTGAAACAATTTCTAACAAGTTATATAACCACTGCGTTTTTATAATACAAAGTACAATTATAGCAGCACATTAATTATAACAAATTGTACACTAAATTCTTTCCGGAAACTTAGGCGAAGCTTGAAATATTTAAGTAGAAGATTAATTACATAATCTTTCATAATGGTCATGGATGATGATGCGTTCTGCTCCGCGAACGTCAGTCTGTGACAAGTGTACATTGTATTTATTTAATGTGACATTATGAATTGTGTAATATATTTGAAACGAAAAGTTCTAAGGTATAGTTCACACGAAGAATTTTTGTTATATTTAAATCTTACTGATCATTACTTATTGATATCACCAGTTGATGTTCTTTCACCGAGTAGAATAGAGTATCTTTACTGAATATCTAGTAACATATCAAGACACTGTCTCAGTGTGTAATTTCTAATGTTATAAACAAATTATTAGTATTAAATTAGTACTCTATAATTATTAGAGTTCTCATAAAAAAAGTGCTTATAAATTTTATTTGAATTTGATTTCGTGATAAAATTATTTTTTATTCAAAACGCACAATATAAAACGAATTAGGACGAATATAATCTTAACATGATTATCGATTGCAATATATAAATATAAATATAAATATATATATATATATATATATATATATATATATATATATATTAGGGTGGTTCTTAATATGGACATTTTCAAATTTCCTTGCTTCCAAGGGCTCAAATGGTTCCAAATTAATAAAAAAATATCTGAAAGTTTTAGCTCTTAACATTAACTTTTAGGTAGAGCACAATTCATTCAAACTTCGTATGGAAATAGCATGGAATAAATTTTGAAAATTAAAAAAAAAATTTTTAGGTATAACTTAGCGACAAATGAATTAAAAGTGAAAATTCGTGTCATTTATATATATATATATATATATATATGACAATTTGTCAAATTAAAGAAATAAAGTAATATAGATAATTTATACTTTATTTATACGTTTCGACTCTTGATATTATCAAGCAATTATAAAATAACTCCAAAAAAATATATTTTGATTGAAAAAGTTATTGAAATATGTTTTCATATTATTTTTTAAAAAAATATACGTACTGCACCAGAAAGAACACAACAACATTTTTTTCAAATCGGGATTTGGTATTTTAATTAATATAAATACGCCATAAAAATAACAAATATTATAAAATAAAAATGATAACATCCAAAAATGTTCCATAAAATAATGATGCTAAATCCATGATTTTCCTATGCAAACCATGTCAAAACAATGTTCAATTCAAATGCAAACGCGAAATATCAATATTAATTCATTTTTTAAATTCGACGATTTTCTTGCTATATATCAAATATGTTAGAAAGACTAACAGTCTCCTTTTTTCAAATTTTTATCTATTTAATTTTTTTCAATTATTTTATTCAACGTTTCAGGGATATGGAATGTCCTCTTCTTCAGGAACTAATGATAATTAAAAAATAAAAAAGATAACTATTCATTTATACACTTATTCAAAACGATCTGTTAGAAAAATAATTTGGAAAATTTTATTTTTAAAAGGAACTCAAAAGTATAAAGACGTGTTTCTCGATGTACATATTTTCAAACACAGTTTTGAAGTTTGTTGAATGTTTAAATTAGAAAATGTTTATCCATTATGGTAAAAAGTTATATAATTACTAAATAAGTATATAAATGCATAATATTTTTTTTAATTTATTTCTTAGATCCTCAGAGATATCCTATATTCCGAAAACGTTCAGAAAGTAATTGAAACAATGCAAATTAATAAAAAATTTTGAAAAAAAAATTAGCTTAAAAGTTTAAAAATTAGGTTATATATATAAATCATTAATATAGCCCAAAAAGTTAACTCATTCAACATTGCACCAATGCCATTTTTAGATATTTAGAATGCAAACTATAATCGGTATACTGAGCCAGTATAAAATACGCAAATGTATGCAAAACTTTGATAGTAGATTAAGCAGAGTTTCTCGTAAATTGTGAATAATTGTCGTACTAGGCAATATGTGGCCCCGGCTTACACCGTCTCCAAAAGTCCTTACGAAAGCGCTCAAACTTAATCGCTTCCATTCAGGTATGACCAGAAGAGACAGGAGAAAAACGTACTGCTCGATTTATTGCTCAATAATTTTTACTGCTTATGAAACTATTAACAAATCTATAATGTTGCACTTTATTGCAACTGTTCTAGATAATTGTAAAGTATCAGTTTCTAACCATTTCATAAGAATAATAGATAAATGACAAGCGTATACAAACCGCCAAACACAGGGAAAAGTAGAATGCAAGTTGTAAATATGGTTTCGCCTTTTTGTGGTTGTTCATATAGATCATATTTTCATTTTATGCATTTTGGAGTCAAGAAAAGAAGTTATAACCGCATCATTAAATTTCAACCACGTAATATAAACACATGAAAATGGAGCAAAAATATATAACTAAGCCGAACGTAAACTACTGACACAGTTAGAAAACTTGATTAATCCTTAATGACTAATTTCCTAAAAGCAATAAAATATTCCGCGAAAACTATGCAACTCTATATTATAAAAACTCCAAACTTTTATAAACGATAATTCTAATAATAAAAGAAAAAATTATATGCGATATAATTCAGAGCAACTTTTATATGCAAAACACTTATAACTTTCAAAACTCTCATGGCCCTGACATTAAGTGACTCATTTTAAAGAATAAATTGAAATATTTTAATCATACAAATTATTGGAAGAATTAATATTCATTTTAAATAATTCTTGTAATGAGAAACGTTTTCACATTGCTCGTTAATTTTCATTAACATACAAAGCTCAATTCACAAACTCTCTATAAATAGCAATTTAGTACAAAAGCTCGAAGCTATAGTTACCAAATATATATTTACTAAAATGATTAAAAATTCACATTTCATACTAATCGGTTTGAAAAATCATATTGAATAATCGCAAAAATATTGAAAGTGAAAATTTTTACATACCTTAAATGTTTCTAAACAATTTGGCATACCTTAGAAGAATTTAGCGTATGTGCGCATATTATGTGCATTATGTATGTATGTGCGGATACATTTTTTTGCTGACGTTTTCAAAACCGACGGATCAACCGATTTGAATGATTCAAAAAACATTCGATTCTCGTTGATGCGAAGACATGCTTATTAGTTTTTGGCAAAGGCAAATTTAGCCGTTTTGAAGATACTTGGCAAAAAGTGCTAAAAATGGTAATTCATTTTTTGAGAAAGCGGAGAATCTGAATAGAATGATTCAAAAAGCATATTAATTGTATTTAAATGACCTGAAAATCAATATACTAAATATAAGCATATAAAGTTTCATATTACTTACATGCATTTATAACAGATATGTGATAGTAATATTTAAGACATTTATTATGGAATATTAATAATAATATTTTGATGAAATATGATATCACATTGCTCAAGAATAAATTATTACAAATATCATAATGCACAGCTCATCAAGGTAATACTAAAAGAAAATACTATACGCAGGTATATGTCGTTAATATAGAAAAAAACAATTATGTTGCGTAAAGTCTCAATTAGAAATTTTAATATCCCTGCAATGTTCATTTACTTTATCAAATATCTACCAAGGAAGCTATTACTAAATCCATTAATGAGAGTATTTGTTCTAAAGGAAAAACGTGCGCAATTAAAATATCATCAGAATTAAGTTCTGAAAGTGAGAATACCTTGAATTGTATGATGTAAATCAATTTCTAGGGAAAATAAGGCTATGGTTGGGAGGATTTGATGAGTGTAGTTATAACACCCTTTTAAAAACTTGCAATTGTATTTCAGACATATATTAACTTCCAGTAGGGTAAGTTATTATAATCGTCCAAAAATCAAAATTGAATTTTTTACATTTCTTCATGTTTTGAAGGTTTCTGAACATTGGGGCATACCTCAAAAAAATGAATGTGTGTGTGTGTATGTACGTATGGATACAATTTTTCGTCCACGATTTCGGGCGCATGGATCAACCGATTTGAATGGTTCAAAAACATTCGATTCCTATTGATAGGGAGATATGCTGATTAGTTTTTGGCAAAAGCAGGTCTAGCTTCTTCGGAGATACCGAGCTAAATGTGCAACAAATGGCAGTTTTTGAGAGAACTAGGCATCCCATTTGAATTATTCAAAAAAACTTTCTGCTCGTTTTGACACAATAATTGCTTTTGGAAAAAACAATTTGTTCAGTTTTTTCCCCAAAGTTCTTTTTTCTCAAAAAATTTTCTTTCTATATCGAAAATAATTCAGATTTTAATTTTAATTTTCGCTAAAGTTCTGAGACTCACTTATATACTTTAAATAAATAATTTAAACTTTATAATTCAGTTTATATAACTCTTAGACAATGTTACAGTATTTATAATAATCTATATGAAAACATTTAATATTCCTCGAACATTTCGTTACGGTATAAAAAGTTCCAGCAATTTGCCTTAAGGCACGATGCCATACATCACTAGTTTAATTTTTTTGAGCATCAATCTATTTATTCCCAATATTGCTGTTAGAAAGCAACAAAGTGTTCCATGATCTTTGAGAGTTTAATATCAGATAATTTAAACAGTCACAA
>NW_020538040.1:151824327-151843125 GCF_003426905.1 Ctenocephalides felis
TATATGATAGTAAAACCAATCACTTTCTGCATGACAGTATCGTAAAGTTTCAAAATTATATATTCTTATAGAATAACAAAAAAACACATGAAATGCAATAATTGCTTTAAGCTCTTGTATAGAGTTAAAACTTAATATTTTACGGTTAAAATTTTTGATAACTCTTTGATATGAAACATTTTTTTATAACTTATCATAGTATATTTTTAAAAATTACCGTACATGAACAATTGAGAGAATGTAGATTACTACTGGCAATAGTGGCAATAAGACAAGCCTAAATCGGTAAGAGAAAATAAATATTTTTATTGATTGACCAAATTGATTAGATCCAAATGCGTACATGCTGATGCCTTTCACATTTAACGTATCTTAATTAATAAAACAACTTGTTTAATTTATAAATTTAATAAAATATAGAGTACGAATACTGTTTTCAGATATGAGTACACAACTAAATTATATTATGTGCTCGAGTTTGACTTAAAGAGTCAAAATATCTCTTTGTCTCTAATATTAACCAGAGTCAGATTTATAATTCTTTATTACATACATGGTAATAATAAGTACTAGATTCTGTGACGTTAAAGTTTCGTATAAAGAATATTTAGCTGGTTTTAAAAATTTATAACCTCGTCCTTTTTACTCCATAGACGGGGTAATTGGGACGACTAGGGCAAACAGGTCCAATGTCTTTAATTTTACAAAACAATACCTAGGTACATTTTTCAACCAATGCAAAATATAAATTTAATGGGTGCATTTTTTGCAGAGATAACTCTGTAAATAATCTTGATCCGGTATTTCGTCAAAAATATCATCAACAGATTTGAACAACTATTTATTTAATTTATCTCTTGTCAAATTGTTTTATTTAACTTACCTCATCCAGGTGTAAGCTTTTATAGAGGTTATATAAAAACGGCTGAATCTAACTTAGAATTAAAAATAAATTTATAAAACAATTAAATAACGTATACTGAAATAGTATAATGTCTGGTACACTAAACAACAGTGCTCACAACCAGTGGCGTCGAAACCGTGTGGGTTGTGTGGGCTTGAGCCTATCCATTAATCTCAAAGTATAAGATTTAATTTTTCTCTTTAGTCATGGCAACAGTGGCTGCCTAAAAACACGTGCCCACTGTCTGCCTAAAAAAGTCGAGCCAAAAAAGTATGAGATTTTCTTTTTCGCTTTAGACATGGCAATACTGGCTGCCTTAAAATAAAAACGAGCCCACCCATCAATCTAAAAATATGAGATTTTATTTTTCTCTTTACACATGGCAACACATTTCTAAAAAAAAGAAGATCCCACCCATCACAAATTTGCTTCCGACGCCCTGCTCACAACCAAAAATCTAACAATGATAGAAAATATTTTGTTATGGATTTTGAAACATTGCCGTTTATCCTCTGATAGCAATGCCTTAAGAATCAAGGTGATGGCTGGTACATCTTTTTCCCAAAACTTTCAAATATTGTTGTCACAAAGTCCTTAATTTTACTAGGGATATCGGTGATGGACCTTTTTACCCGAGAACCTTCAAGCCCCGCTTTACCTATGATATAATTCCATAATATTAATAATATTCAACCAGATTCTAATTTGTAGGTCTTTATTACATACACGGTGTGTAAGTATATCTCAATTAACAAAAAACAGTTAGATAATTACAAATATTCCATTACACCTAAAAAGCAAATCGAACTAGCAATTCGAAGATAAACCTATTACTTTCTATGCAATATTGTTACATAATATATTTAGAAATAATTAATAACGAGATTTAACTTTCCAGATGCCTTGGGGAGGAGTTCGGATGCGGAGTTAGCGCAAGTGGAGGCGCTCGACGAAATTCATGATAGGGAAATATTGAGGGCTGTGCAGACATCTATCGCAGAATGGCAAAGGCGAAAACGAAGGTGAAAATTCTTTAATGAGCCTGATAAAAATATTACAATACAAGTACACTAGAACAATGTTTGTAACACTAGTGGTGCATGGCACCGTGCCTTACGGCAATTTGCTGAAACTTTTTGTACCGTAATGTAAAATTTGAGAAATTACATGATTTGGAATAAATTATTATAAATACTATAACTTTCAATATTCGTAAATTGGACGAAGACGTTTACATATCTCTATATAAAAAGAAGTAAAAAGTAAGTAAAAAACTTGATCAGACAGAGGTCGAATGAAGGAACTTATCTCATACTTCTAAAAATTATATAAAATGAATTGCAAAGTTCAAATTAGATAGAAAATTAGAGAGTTTTGTGGCGAGCATAGCTCACTTAGTGGCGTGTTCGTTTTACACGACAGGAATCTTTGGATCGAATCCTGTCAAAGACTTAGAATTTATGAAAAAAATAATGAGTAGTTAATTTGAAATTGAATAAAATTGTATTTGTTAAGTAGAAATTTAATAAAAATTTAAAAATAGGAATTACAAAATTCGAATGGCTGAATGGTATTAAGAGTAAGAAGAAAAAAAATTTAGAATTTGCTGATATTAACAAAGGGGAATGAAGAAAAAAAATGGAATGAAGTTAAAGTTGAATAGAATTAGAAATTTGACATAAAAAAGCAAGAATTGATAAAAATAAGAAGAAAAAATCTGTTCACATACACACACACACACATACTTTTTCCAATTTTGGTCTCATTCGATTCAGAATGGCTTGAAACGTCGAGAAAACACAAAATTAGCAAATCAGATTTTTTGATGAAAACAACTTCTCCTTCGGGAAGTTAAAAAAATTAAAAAGGATATAGATTAGGATATGATATAGAAATTAGTATAGAATGTAAATAAATAAAAATGTTGTAGGTGGCTAAATGCTCCGAGTAAGCGAGGTCAAATAAAATTGAAAAACACAATAAGAGAGTTTGAGTTTCAGCTAGAATTAAAATCAAAATACGAATCATTTTTTTTTACCTTCTTAAACTAATCGTTTTTTCACAAGCAAAATGTTTTTTGAATTATTCGAATCGAAAGCTTTGTTCTCTCAAAAACTGTCATTTTAACACTTTTAGCTCCTTATCTCTGAAACGGCTGGGCCTGTTTTTGCCCAAATTATAAATCGGTTGATCCGTGCTGCCGAAAACGTGGACCAAAATTTGTATCCATACATATGCACATTCACACATACACTACATTTTTACATTTACTACATTTTTTTCTAAGGAATGTCTTAGAAACATTCGAAACGTAAAGATATGCAAAAATTTTCATTTTCGATTTTTGGACGATTACTTTGGACTTACACTATGGGAAATAATAATACCATTTAAAAGATGATGCTCATGAAACTAACTAAACTTTAATTAAGCCGTGACAATAATAACATCTTTTAAATAAGCACTTCAAGTCTGAGCGCAAGAAAAGTTAAAAAAGATAAATAAAGAATAAACAAATACACACATATATATATATATATATATATATATATATATATATATATATACCTATACTCCACTTCACAAGGAAGATAGGTTTCATAAAAAGAAACTATTTCAACAAACTTTTTTATAATCTCTCCTGTATTATGGCTAAAATTAAATTTTATGTGGGTATAAGCTAGTTTGTTTGAAATGCCAAAATAAATAGCATCATTGTTTTTCAACTTTGTTTTTATATAATTGATATCGCAAATTTATTCAAGCAAAAACAGAATTATTATTTACAAATTCTTAGGAAATAATAGTGAAGACGCCCTATACATACAACCCTTTAATTTAAGTGGGGACCCGTGACAGAAACTATATCTTTTCAATAAGGTATCCAAAAGGTTGTATGTGAAAACCTTTTGTGTCATCGCTGAGTAAATAAAAGTTACCCAATGGTTCAAATGCTCATGAATAGCATCGAGAAGCTTTCCCAGACGTAGTGCAACTTTGGCAAAAAATTGCTGAAAGAAAATTGTGCAAACTTGTTCAGGCACTGTCGTACTATCACCATATGTTTTCCATACATCATATTTTTCTATTTGGCGCGAACAGGTTTACAAAATTCCGGATATTTGTATTATCGCACTGAACGTTATGTGCAATAAAATGATTTTGCATATAATTAAAACACCTGTAATTTTGCATATAAATAAAAATCTGTCAGCGAATTATTAGTTACGAGTGATATTGCAAAATGATATTTACAGATAAACACACACACATACACACATAACACACACACACATATATATATATATATATATATATATATATATATATTTATATGTGTGTGTATATATATGTATATGTGGATTATATTTAAATTTATATTGCATGCGAAAAATGGTGTGACAACATGTAATATCGTAGTTAGATTCATTAGATATTCACTCTGTTTTTGAAATAAGCGATCGTGATAGTTGCCCATTATGTAATGAAAAGTGAGTTGCAATGCAGATATAATTCAGTTTAAACGTTTTTACTTAAATATTCAAGGTACTACGATAAAATTAGCGTAATTACTTTCAAGAACCCTGCTTACTGTGCATCTGTTGCACTATTATTTACTGAAAAAATTATTTATGAGAGAAAATAGCAATGACCATTGAAGACAAAACTGGGAAGGTAATTTATAGTTATGCTAATCCGGACATAAAGGGTTGTTATTTTAAAATTATTCGAAAAATTTTGTATTTGGTAATTTTTTCATTCATAACATATTGTTTCATATAAGCATCCTCGTATTTTATCATTTTAAGTTATTCGATGGGTAGTTGAAATTTTTAAATCAAGTAATTGCTAAAATTCCATTTTATATTTTTATACTTTTTGAAACCAATCCGGAACAAAAGATCAAAATCCAAGATAAATATTGCTTTTTAGAAACCAAGACAAGGTGGAAATCCGGAACAAAAGGTATGGTCACTTTACAATAAATTCTAATACATTTGTAAATCACTCATTTATATCAATTTTTGCATGTGCAAGCAATATTGGACAACTATAAATTTATAAATTCGGATATAATCAGAAACTATGCGATAGTATAGTTTAAAATTTTCTATATTGTTTTTCATATATTCCATTGTATTTTTTTGTTGATTACTTTATATATATTTTTAAGACTAAGCCAAATGGGACTCGAAGCGTATGCAAAACTTGAATTTTCTTTAGACATTACAATTATTTTCTTTTAATGCCTGTATATATACTTAATAGTTCTTTATAATTTAACCTTCACCATCTGAAATACTTCTTAATATAAAAATATAAAATATGAAATAATAATATAAATCTTGGCAATAAAATGGAATTTCCCCACAAACCAGTACGATTACTAATTATGTGTATTTTAAACGACAATAAGCTAAGATATTACTTTGCAATAATAATTTACTTAAGTACATTGCACGCCACTCATACCATTTTTCAAAATGACTTCTTCCATTTAAGCATTGCATAATAAAAATTACGCGGTTTTAAATTATACAAAACTTTCTGAAATTAGCGTGGAATTATTATTATTGCGACCTTCATGCCAAGTTGAAGTAAATCGCACCTTGACATAGTTCACATTTAAATAATCAAAATTAAAAAAAATCAAATATTGTTGTGCATAAGTTGTTTGTTCAATTTTCACAACAACACGTATCATAGCTCCGGGCTGGCCGATTGTGATGGATTAATTTCCTTTGCAAATTAGTATATCTGACCAAGATTAAATTGTAAAAAAAATATTTATGTAAGAATTAAAACTTTCACCTTTTCATTATATCGTAAAATGAAAAGTGGTAAATTATGGTCAGCTGGAGCAGGCTGAGCAAAAACTCAAAACGGCGAACACATTAATTGCATCACGCAAAATGATGTACAAAAACATGGTGTGTAAAACTTAAAGATAAGTGTTCTGCACATATTTTATCTGAGTGTATCAACTCTGGATTGCTTGCACTTCACATGCTAATTTCATTATGTAGAAATTTTAGTGCATCCATATAATGAGGTCATGCCAGTGACGGATTGACGAAGTCAAACGACAAAATAATCTATTTTTTAATAATTAAAAAGTTAATTGATAGATTTTGAATCTTAAATGTTACCCAGATAAAATATTTCTAAATTATTCAATTCAATTATTTTCAAAGAAATACTAAGATTCATTTTTTGAAACAACTTGCCATATATGCTTGACAAAAAAATACATATTAGAAGCAACATTACGTTTAGCCAGAGAAAGTGTGCGAAGGGTAAACAATTCATCAGATAATCTTAGGACTTAAAATATTTCTTAAAACTGTACGTCTATAAACATCAATGAGATTTTAGGAATATTTCCAAAAGAAGAAGTTAAGACTTAACATATTTTTTACAATTGTATGCCTATAAAAGACAATAAAGTTTTAGGAATATTTCCAAAGGCCCTTTCCAAAATTTCCAATTATAGAGATATAGAGCTTTCCTCAGCCTAAAGTTGCGAATGAAATTTAGCTCAAATATTTTATTTGTATATATTGACTTGCTACTAAAAATACGCAGTATGATAAAACTCGAAAAAATACAAAAATGCGTTTTATTAAAAAAATTGAATCAGTTAAAGAAAAAAATGAGCTCCTGAATTTCATGCAGAAATTAATGTTTTTATAATACAAAAGTTGAAAATAATGATTAAATTAATATTCAATATATGGCAAGATTGCAATTAAAATGTTTCGGTTTACTGTTTTTCTTATATTATTAAAATATAAACTAATTAAATTTCCTACTTTTACAAAAGATATTTCGAATATGTGAAGAAATAAAAATAATTCACATCAATAAATTTAGAAAAATTCAGTTCCTATTTTAAATGATATATTTTGCGTTGTATACATATTATAATTTGAGTTCATGATTCTGAAAGCATCAATCTTATTTTAGGATACACTCTCTAAAAATCAAATTTACGCTCTTTCGATAATATATTCTTTTTCTACTGTATCTGAACTAATCAACAATTGATAAATTAGAAACGAAAGAAGATATATAAAATTCATAACTAGTCGATAATAATAACGCAAACCTAAATTTTATGATAGATCAATTTTATATTAGCAGTAAAAAATGACGGACCTGCACAGTTCTGTTTATTACATCGGTCTGCGGAACAGTAACTATGACAATATATATGCATGATGGTTCACATGTCCAATCGAGACAAAAAAATATTTTATTATTGTTTAAGCTCCCATTGAGAAACGCCTGTTACTAGTTACCCCTATTACAAATAGTTCTTGGCTTCCCTATAGTTTATTGTTATTGTCCGCTTAGTAGTTAATGCATTTTAAAAACAATCAATCAAACAATTTTACAAAGTGCGTGGCTAACGGTAATATACGAGTTTTAATCAGTAATTTTGAATGAATGCACTAAAATTACTTGCAAGAGAAAACCTGTTACTTTACATTTAGAAACCTTGTACAACACATTACAGGTATGTTCCCAAAAGATCATTATTAATTACGAGTATATTGAAAAACTATATACTCAACTCATTAAAATAATAAATCACACTAAAATTTTTTTCCGTTAGGTATCAAAACCAGTTTTTACTCACAACTGTCGCTGGAAACGCCGTAAAAGTTTATTATCCATTACTAAATGAATAACAATTATTTCTTTTAGATCATTATCTCGTTTATAATTACATTATCTTATTGATAAAAAATACTAATTACGATAATCATTGTATTGCAGTTTTTATAACGTGTGAATTATAGAAGATCCTCAAAGCATTCGATATGTATTTCAAAATCAATTTTTTGCTTAATGTATTTTCCATATATCATCACTCGATTTCTGCTACTTTGTTAAAAATTAATTTCATTATTGACTATTATGTTTATTGAAATATACACATATAATCTAATGAATATCAAATATAAAATTCATTTTTTCGGAGATTGCATTTTAATTATACTGGCGCTAGATTGTGTATATTTATGTTTATTAAAAGTTTTATCTTCTATTAAAGATCACAGTAATTAGATTTTTATTTACTTGATAATTGATCAATATAGTGTCAACATAAAAAAGAAAAAAGGAATGATTGTATATTATAGCAAAATGCAGATTTTTATTGTCTATTTGATTTCAGTTTAGCTTTCAAATTTCATTTAAATTTTCTATATTTTTTATACATTTCTAGTTCTTCATTATTTTTAGAAAATTTGATATTTTGAGAGAAATTCGAAATGTTTATTTTATTTTTTATTCTCGAAATGAATCACTTTCGACGCATTTAAATTTAAAATTGACTTTATATAATGAAAGTTTGATGGCCCATAAGAATGATGATCTTAATCATCTGGTTTTTGTTTATATTAATAATTTAATCGCACACCAGACACACACAAATATAAATATATATATATATATGTATATAAATATATATATATATATATATATATATATATATATATATATCTGAAGAATATAAACCAAAAATACAAACAATATATGTGTTAGGTGAAATAATTAGAAAATTCATATCAAACATTGCAATTTATTAATTTTGAGTCTGTGCGAAAAATAGAGCTTATGTTTCTTGCTCAGTTTGTTTAAAAGAATAAAGTTAAAATCAACATTTTCAACACCTTATTCAAAGATAAGAATTGTTACTAACATGCGCCAATAATGAAAATATTATTTGTTTATAAGATTTGAATACTCAATAGTTATTGTTAATAAAAACTATTCACAGAATTTCATCAGAAACCAAACGAGTAGAGGAAGTACGGACAAAATGACATGGTGTTTTGTTTTTTTATTAAATAATATTACAATCAGTCTTAATTGTTTTTATTCATCTTGGATTCATAGATTACCCGCAAGATAGTATTTTAGTTAAGTAGGAACTATAATAACATATTTATCAAGAAAAAATGCAATCTATTACAGAAACCATTTTGTCCATACAGTACGGACAAAATAACATATAGAGTAAGGACATAGTGAGATAATAATTTTTAAGAAGGCAGTTCACAAATAAATCATTTCGACCTCTTTGGAACATTAGCACATAAACTATGACAGGTTTTAACTATTTTACTTTGCCTAGTAATACTTGCACAATAATGCTGCGTCATTTTGTCTATTATATAAGTATTTTGTCCTAAACTAAACAAAAACTATCTAATAATTAATCAACATTCTACTAAACGCCTGATAGTAGCAATAAAATAGATCAAATCCACTAGTACTGGCATAAGTCGATTATTTTAATTGAAATAATTACGAAGATCAGTAAATAAGTCTCAAAAAAACACGAGAAAACACTCTCAAAATAATTTTTTTAAAGCACAAAACACGTTTGAACTGAATATTGCGACAATGACGATCAACATCTGACTGTGTCCTTTTGACCATACATACCATTTTGTCCGAATTTCTCTTATATTTGTACCATGATTCAAGATAATGTATACAAAATTATACCATGTAGAAATTTCACAGATACGATAGTTACAGGTAGAGGAACGCAACGTTTATTTTCAAAAGTGTATTTGTGTAGTTTTATAAAATTCGACATTAACTTTAAAATAATAATTTACTCTTGACTCAAATCATTCAACTTGCAAAAATGTTGATACATAATGACCTTCAATGTTTTATGTGACAAATATCAATAATATGATATTAATATTGAGTACCTAGTTAACCTTTTATTTGAATTTCAGCTCAAGGCACAAGCGGGCGGAGAAGCGCGTCTGTTACGATGAGCTCGGCTGCTTTGAAGATTCGGGTCCATTTGGGTATTTGGACATGCTGCCGGCCTCGCCCGAACATATAAATACCAGATTTTTAATGTACTCTACAAGAAGCAGGTCAGTGACTCAAAAAATGCATTTTACTTATAATATTACGGTACCTATATACTCAGACGCGTCTAGAGTAGGTATTGTCACACCTACTACAACCACAATTCAACCTGAGAAATTTCGACATTTTTATCGATTTATTTGTATTGATCATCTATCTACATAAGATATATAATCAACTGTTCAAAATGTACAAAAGAATAAATTTAAAAACGTCCAGTAATGCTGCTCTTTACAGTGTCAAAATTTTTCAACATTAAAGTATAATTTATTATAGGCTCTTTAAGTCAACTTAGTTTGTTATCAACAATAGTGTACTGTAAGGTAAAATAGTTTTTTACATTTTTTTATTGGAAGCTTACAAAATAATTTTGTATTAGATATACTGTATTTTCAAGATAGGGTTCATTCCAATTTGACTTTGAGCAATTATATTGTGAAAACCAGACCAATTATATCACAACAAGTAACAAATATCTAACAAACAACTATCGGACTATTCAGTAAAACTCCCAGCTAATTCATCATTGTGAAAATGTGATTTTTATGCTGTTTCTAAAAAAAATTATTACCTTTTTATCCCATAGACAGGATAAAATTGAACACCCTGAGAACAAACAAATACAATGTCTTATTTTTAGTTTGAAAGGAATTTTACGAAATAACATCTACATTATTCAACTAATGCAAAATATAAATTTAGGGATTCAGATTTTACAGAGATAACACCGCGTATAACCTTTATCTGGTATTTCTAAGCATCAGCAAATTGGAATAACTATTTATTTAACTTATTTATCTCTTGTAAAATTGTTTTTTTCAACTTAATTTACTTTTTATTTGCTATTTTTTATTGTTTACTCCTTTGGCAGGGTAAAAGCTCACGTGAGCCTTTTTACCCACCCAAATATAAGCTCTTATAAAAAATCTGTTGAATCTAACTTAAAAATAATAAAATATAAATAACGTAGATTTAAAAATTATACTAAAGTCTCGTAAACTAAACAATAGTGCTCACAAATAAAAAAACTAACAATGAAAGAAAATACTTTTGTTATGGATTTTATAGCACTGCCGTTTATCTACCAATGGCGACATCGTAAGAATCAAGGTTTCATCAGAGGATGACTGGTTATACATCTTTGTCTCTCTACTTTCAAATATTGTAGTTAAAAGTTCTTAACTTTACTTGTTCTTTACTTTACTTTTAGCAGCGAACCTTCATTAAATAAATAGGCAATGTTAAATACCTTTATTTTATTCAACTTCTTATTATATTAAACTCCATCGTATAAACGCATCATAAAATTTAAAAAAATCTGATGCGATTAGGAAAATTAATTAACTATTATTAAGTGATATAGAAAATATCAGAAAATCATATTTGAAGATGCATCAGTATTTATTAATATAATTCAAATCATGAAATTTCAATCATTAAAATGTTTTTTTAAAAGTTACGACCATTAAATGAAGAATTCCTTTCTTTTAAGAAATTGCAGTTTTGTATTATATAATATTATGTTTTGAATATAAAAATTGTCATTCACAAAACTTTTGACAATTCCCCATGGTCGTTCTTCAAACTTGACATTTGAACTTATACTTTGTTTTAAATGACTAATGGTCGTAAAACTAAGCCAAGGTATCTGCATTCACCAAGTCCTTGGATGTGAAATTAGTAGTTGTTAAACCATAAAGCATTCCTCATATCAAAACACATCACTTTTGTCTGAATGTCAAAATCACCGACATTTTTTTTATTCTAAAGAAATATTAAGTGCTGCTTTAGTTTTTTTTATCGTGCAGAACTGAAATAGTTATCATCTTGCGTTTTATTCAGATTCAAATAAAAAAAAATTCATTGCTAGTAACAAATTTTCTAGTCATCAATTGTGATATAAATGTTTCGAGTGTAAATTAATTATGCGATTTCTAGATTTTCTCCGTATTAACATTAATAAACAGTAAATTGAAATGGGCTTTTCTTTCGTTGGCGGCTTTGATTGCAAAGATGTAAAATGATGTTATGAGGTACTTTCAAATAAATGTCATATATTTGAGAATACATGCGACGAAAGATTTACTATTAATTATTAAATAAATCGATTATAAATTACGGAGATTGTTAGATTTTCTGTATGACGAACTATAAAATAAAACTGGTTAAAAACATATGGCTATCAAGTTAATAGGCTCCCAAACTTTAAATGGTAAACACTTTGAACTTTACCATGGCTCCCAATTTTTCCGATATCGTTTTTTTATGAATCTCTAACTAAATAACTAAACATTTCAAGTAAAACTATATGTTCAAATTTATACATCAAATTTAAAATAACAAAAATAAACCAATAAGTAAACGTTTAATTATCAATTTGGCGGCAATTTTCCGACTCTTACATCCCCCGGCTAATGTCCAGTCTACACCTTTTTTTTGTTAGGATGTCAGTAATAACGCTAAATCTCTTTTATACTAGGTATTCCATCGTCTGCTTCACAATTTATAAATTGTACTTCAAACTTTGATCTATAGTATCCTATATAAAAGTCTCAAAATGCGCAAAAAACTGTGCCAAACACAGGCCTTTCAGCAGCCAATTAGGGTCTTTACAAGATTAAATATATTAAGACTACAAATTGAATGCCTCCATGCTATACCTTACACATTTTCATAAAAACGTACAATACTAGAACACGTAAAAAATAAGTACATAGATATGTTAATAAATGATTAAATCCGGTTCGTTTGCACCGACTTTGTAGTGAACCGATTAGTTCATAACGTGAATTGTAGAATGAGTTCGTGATTCAACGAGATGCTGCCGAACTCTGTTAAAATAGTACACTTTTTGCCGAAAATGACGAAAACCCAGATATAATTAGTTTACTTTAAAATCTTTATCTAGATAAAATGATAAAGAATAACAGATTTTATGTTACTTGTTTGAATGTTGAGTTAATACTTGTTACTTACAATTAGATGGAATTTGAGATATTACTTTTCTTACTTAGTTGATGTTTCAGTTGATACTAATTTACAAAGTTTTAATAATTTTATATTATTTTTTTGATTGATCCGTTTTTGGGTATAAGCGACATTCAGAAACCAATCATATATTGACCTGTGATTTAGTTGTTTGAGTTCAGAGAACATGATCTTTTTAGAAAGACGGATTAATGACTCAGGAACTGTATATGGACATGATGCATCACAATATAAGGGATTATTTTATACTACGGCTTTATTATAGCTATTCTGTATGAAGAGTATTATAATATATTTATATAATTTCATTCGGCCAGTATTGAGCCTTAGGCGTTAACAAAATTTTAACATTAGTGTTGAGATCCACTATCGTGGTTCCCCATTCTTATTGCGTGGACCCCGCACAAGTTTTTTTTCGTTGACGGGAATCCTTCAAAGTAGCCATGATCTACTGGAGATCCGTATGAACCGCTTTAGGAATAACTGATCTAGATTATAGACTAATTTTAGACAAATTTTGCAATATTTATCACATCATATAAAAATTACTACATAATTAATACCGGTGTATACTATCAGGATTGGTGTGAGCTTATGGATTCGTCATTTATAATCAGTTTAAACAGTTAATTAGTTACAACAATATTTCCTTTCTCCTTCAAAAATCATTTTCAATTTTTACTGAGTAAAATTTTAATGAAAACTACTATCGGAAATTTTAATAAATATTATGTTTTTAGTTTACATGTTAAATTTTGTTTTATATATAAAGCCCTGATTAAGTTTGATCAAATCTTTTCTAGAATTGGCTAATAATTAACTTACCGTATGGTAAGTTATAGTAATGGGCTGAAAATCGAAAATAAAATTTTTGCATATCTTCATGTTTCAGAGGTTCCTGAGTGTTTTGGCATACCTCAGAAAAAATGAATGTGTGTTTTATGTGTCCGCATTATTTCGTCCACGTTTTTGGGTGCACGGATCAACCGATTTGAATTTGATTCCTATTGATAGGGAGATGTGTTGATTAGTTTTTAGCGAAGGCAGATAGTTCCGTAAACGGAGATACGGAGCAAAGAATGCAGAAAATAGAAATCGAGTTTTTGAGAGAAAGGAGCATCCGATTTGAATGATTCAAGAAACATTCGATTTATAATGATTGGGAGATGTGGTGATTAGTTTTTGGCAAAGGCAGGTCTAGCCATTTCAAAGGTACAGGACTAAATGTACAAAAAATGGCAGATTTTGAGAGAACAAATTATCCGATTTGAATGATTCAAAAAACTTTCTGCTTGTGTAAAATTTTATTACATTTTTTTTGTATATCGAAAATAGTTCAGATTTTAATTTTTAATTTAGTTTATATAATTCCTATAGATATTAGAGAATGTTACAGTATTTATGATAACATTTTGTTACGCCTTAAGTCAATGCCATATACCCCTAGTTTTGTTTCTATCTGAGTCAATGTCTGTGTTTTTAGATTTCAGGCGAGTAACTGGATCATTTAAAATATGATATTCAATAGTGCTGACCCATATGGAGTATTTTTGTTAAAGTATAACCAGTTTCTGGAATATTTCATACTTGCATTACCATTCATATTACACGCTCGCGATATTAACTTACCGAGTACATAGTATTCGGTTCGATATCTGCCCCACTTTCACGGCTGACGGACGGTCGGCCGCCGTTGCCGATATTGAAACTACACTCATCCGAAGTCGAAGAATACCTGTATATCACCCATTTCGAGAGAAAGAATGACTGATTGATTTCTTTGACTTTTACTTTCTTCCGAGCGCATTATAATTTTGTCTTCGCCATAACAAATTTAACATCCACGAGATGTCAAGAACCTTTTGTTTTTTATTTGAAGACATATCGCGTATCCAGTTTTTTAGATGAGCCTGTCATAAAATTTATTATTTCAAATCATTTTAGCACTTTCATTTAGTTCGTAATAGACAAGCGTAAATTTTGAAAAAAAAATCGTAGTAATAAAATGATACCTATGTGAAAAAATTTAGGAAAAGTTCAAAGATTTTATGTGCACTTCACTCTCTATTTAGAAGAGGCTTGCTTTCATCTGCCTTTCTCTTTATATTGAAGAAATTAGATGCAGCCGTGAAAATCATATATATTATTGATTATATTCACTCTTTTTTTATTCCCTTCACATGTTTCACGAATGATAACTTGAATTTGTGTAATACGAACTTTTGACAATTAGAATTGACTAGATGTAAATGGAATTGTGCCTTAAAAAAAAAATCTTACCGATATGTGTAAATAATCGATTTAATCAATAGAAATTGATATTATTAAATTGTCATAATAACTCTTTTGAAATTTTAACAATGACCATTATTCCAAACTTTGATAAATTTTAATAATAATACAATTTTTCATCGCAGGCCTATAATATTTTAGGATATTTGGTAAGACCATGAACTTCATTATCATACAAAGTTTCATAAAAACCGTCAAAAAATTTTCATTCATTAACTGCAAAGTAACGCTCCAGCCGTGCTCCACCAAAAACTTAGTAGATATATACACAGCTGATATCTCTCAAGGAGTTTCAGAATCTTTAAAATCGGTTCAGGATTTTCTGCGACAACTTTTTTTAAATCATTTCTTTGAACAGCGGTCAGAAAATAAGGTATACAGGTCTATAACCTGTTGTAATAAGTTATTTACTATTGGTTACTACTATTTTACGTAGTTTTATTATAAAAGGCAACCAAAGCAGTTGTCACATTTCTATGTGATCAATTTAATTATTACAATATCTTTAATAATTTATTCTTAATACAGCATTGCCGGATCAGTGCTATTTTCACTTGGAAACATATTATTATCTAAATTTTCAAGAAAAGCTGATGCCAATACTGCTTGGCATCAGGTTGCTCAATGTGGAATCTAACCTGGGATCTCTGAATCAAGTTTACTCGAAAACCAAAAAAATTTGATTTTTTCTGCCAATTCTGAAGAAATAGCTCGAATGGTCGTCTCAGAAAACTAATCAAGGCAAGTTCTTATCGTGCTTAAACTTTTAAAATCGGTGCATTCGTTTTTATCATTATCTTCAAGAATTTTTTTTAGTTACCGTTATAGGTAATAGAGAATTGAAAGACAAGTTACAACACGATGAAGTCGAAAGCCATGGATTTGCCTTCGGTTAAAGCATTTATTATAATCATCATTATATTGTCTGGAAAAATTTTTGTTCAACAAGTAATTTAGAAACTTAATCACTTACTGCAAGCAAACGGAAATTTGGACATGGTATACGATAATTAACCAGCATATAAAAAATATAATTGATATTGCATAACATCAAAACATCACGTGTAGAAATCAATATACGCCCAAAGAAATAAACGATACGTGATGAAGATATAGAAAGGATTTTGAATTTGTCACGTACTTCGAGGTCGAAATGGGAAGTGGTCGTTTTGATGATACTTTTCTTCCGCTGCTTAAGAAATTTACTGACCATGGATTACTGCTGCCTTTTTATAGCAATCGGATATAGATGATCAATTAAAAATACAGTTTCAGATGATCATAATAGTTAGAACAAAACGATGATAAGCGCTTCTGAATAACAACCTCGGTCGGTTTGGTATCAAAGCAGCTTGATTCCAAATATTCACTTGGAATCATAGATTTCAAATATCGTCTCAAGTGAAGATGGCCTTTCGTGCGCATTGCTGCAGCATACGTATATGTAGAGAAGGCATTAGCTGTAGTAGCAATATGCCGCTTGAAAGTAAGTAAGAGGTACTCGGATTGTATCCCTGTACTCAAAAATAAAAAAGAAGGACTCTGACTCTGTGCATTCATGACTGAATTGGAGAGTCAATACACTGTCGTCTACCTTCGGAAAAAGTTAAAATTCAAATATGTAATAAAAAGGAAAAAGTAATAAACATGTAATATGTTAAGAAAAAATAAAAAATGTATGTAATACGTAAGAAAAAGTAATATGTATGTGAGAAAAAGTATTAAGTATGTAAAAATGTAAGCAATTAAAAAAAATTGGGTAAAGCCAATCTTAACACGTTGACGGACAATTGCGGCTATAGCCGTCAAAGCGAAGTTCACAATGTGGCATGACTGCTATAGCCGTTCAAAACGAAACGGTCGTTTTTAGACACTACGGCTATAGCAGCACAAATGTGCACTTACTGGCGTATACGTAGAATCATAGTGTCGTGTTTTGAAAACATCTTTTTCGGTTGAAGTTCATATTTCACCTGTTATACGAGTTGCAGATTCAGTATGCACGTGGTTGTGAAGGGAGTAGTGCGATCGTGTTTTCTGTTGAATTTATAGTTCTTATTGATACGTTTAACGATATTTATTATTATTTATATAACTATACTGCTACATACTATATGTAGCAGTATGGAATTCTTTCTACATCTTTAAAGAAAAGACAGGTTCTCAAATGAAGTATATAGAGTACAGGGAAGCAATCATACGATCTCTAACTGGTATAGATAATAAACGGGATGGAAGAACTTTGGTTCAATTTAAACGTGCACAAATCCAAACCAATGAAATCAACAACAATGGAACACTGCATTTTCCTGAGAAAATTTCACCTCCTGAAAATTATCAGCGAAAAACATATTTTCAGCGTTGTAAACAATGCTATAAACAGGGAATAAGGAAGGAAACATCATATTGCTGCAAGAATTGCATGTCAAAACCTGCACTGTGTCCTGCACCATGCTTTGAAACATGGCATACCGAAAATAATGTATAATAATTATAAAATTATAATAAATTTTTTGTCATTTATTTATTTTTGTTTGATTAAGAACTAACATTTCGTGTAAAACTCCCAAAAATACTTTGTTGCATACAAAAATTGCTTGTTTGAACCATTAAACCTGTCATTTACATTTTAAATTTTTGCTGTTATAGCCGCAACCTAATTAAAGGTACTAAATTAATCAAAATTAAGTTTTTTAAGCAGAAAGAGTAAAACTATACTTCTAACATTCTAAAAATCACAAAAACATATAGTGTCAATTTTCGAACTTCGCTTGTTCCTACTGTCCGTCAACGTGTTAATAAATGTTCTAGGCGCATGGATTGTTTATTTAATATTTTTTGCACACTTATAAATGATATAAATACACCACCATTCTATTTTGTCCTATTACATATATTTTTTGTCAAATTCGATCTCATTTCTTTTAGTATGTTATTTGAACTCACCATTTCTACGAAGATGACAATAGCAATAATTTCTAATCAATATAATCAACAACTTGCCAATGGAGACGTTGTTTTTTTTTTGAAAAAAAAAAACATATTGCTAATTTTAGGTTTTCTCGACGTTTCAAGTCGTTCTAAATCGCTTGACTCCGAATTTTGACAAAGAGTACGAGTATGATTGTATGTGAACCATTTTTAAACCATTCTTTATTAATTAGCAAAAGTTGTAGCATAGTTCATCAATATTTTCGCTAAAAATCCTGTATGCATTTTAAAATTCAAAAAACTGTTCAGTTCGAAATCGTTTTAATAATTGGTAAGCATAGAGACATGCTGTTTATTCGTAATTAATTGTTGAAAAATATAACTTTGCACAGAGGTACAAAGTTATATTCTAATCATAGTCTAAACCTAAACAAACATACTATATTATTATAGACCCACAATAAGTGGTTTATCATTAAATTTGGAATAATGGCAATTTGAAAATTTGCTAAATCTTAACTTTTATTGAAAGTCTATTAATTACACATTCACATCAAATTATTGGATTTTTTTAATAAAATTCGCCGTTTGACAAATTATTTATAAAATAAATTGCATATTCAAATTTGATTTAAAAGTAAACTAGCTGTAAGTGGAATTCTGTCTTAAAGCAATTAGGGCATGGCGCCTTAAGGCAAATTGCTGTTACTTCCCGTACCAATATTATTATTTTTTTAAAAACGATTAACATTTTTGAAAAAATTGACTTCGAAAAA
>NW_020538040.1:151843225-151874283 GCF_003426905.1 Ctenocephalides felis
ATCCGGGCAGACGACACGATGATGAGAACTCGGGATGGTATCGCTCGAATAAGCTAAAGTTTTTTCAGTCTTATTTCGCGATGTACCATGTGTCCAGTTGCGGCGCAACCACAGATACACAACGCTCGACGTCGAGATTAGCGGGTGAAAAAGGAACGGAGCGATGCGTGTTTGACTCAAACGACACTCGTATTATTTTTAGAATAATGTACAATTTACGTGTTTGACTGCATTCGACGGATGATATCATTCTCTTTATGATTCAATGCGTACACAGAAAGCACGCACTCAATGTTGAACGATATTATTTACATAATGTTCAGAGAAAATAACAACACCTAATAATAATAATAATGAATACATGCTTCTAATAACATGATAAATATATGATCTAAAAATTAAGTGCTGAAAATTTCAGAACAAAAATCACTTCTTACACTCGTCTACGTTAACGCTAACATAATATTTATTTTGACTCGTGTGAGATAAGAATCTCTATTTCAATAAATCAGGATCAAAATTAATCAAATAACAAATAAAAAATGCAGTACTAATTGCATTATATGATAGCTGTTTAAATATTTTTTTAGCACAAAAATAAAAGGGTTTTTCACTGTTAATTCTAAAACTAACTACTCAATGTTTAAATATTGCTAGATTGTAATTTATGTGCAAATAAAATAAAAAATATTTTTTTATTATTATACAATTATTTTTACAAACCCCCGCCCCCCGCCAGCAATAACAATTTTTACGTCCACGCCCCCAGGACGGTTGTGACAAGCATAAAATAAGTTAAAATAGCTATAAATACCAAAATGGTTTATAATGGCTTTTATTGCCAATTATAACAATAATATGTAATACAATACAATACAAACGTTTAAACAAAGTTTAAGAACAAAATATAACAATATATAACAAAACATATTTTTTTAAACAAAGTTAACAAGAATTCTTTGTGAAATTTTTTTTTGTTTTGTATTGAATTTTTCCGATCCTGTCTCTTAAGTATTTTGTCTTAAGTATTTTTGTTAGTTAAGTTGGATTTATTTATCTCTTTAATCTTCGCCCGAAAGGAACAAGAAATACATGTCACAACCGCACCCACAAAATTTGTCACAACCGTACCCAACGCACACTTTTCAAAACAAGTCATCATTACTACTGAGCTAAATTATCTAAGCAAAAACTAATGGCTAGTAAATTCTAACATGAAATCTTTTGACACTTTAAAAGCAATGCGGTTTATAGAACAAGTTAATGTAAGGCATAATGTGAACTTGTTCGAACAAACATACTTAATCTTGCTCACTTGGGAGCCTATCTCAAAATCAGTATAGTAAGTATAATAAGTTATAGCTATTATGACGACTGTCACTATCGTAGCCTGGCACAACCGTACCCAGTCTCCCCTACTTCATGTGAATCAAACGTATATTTAACATTTTTTTGCTGTAGACATATATCAAGCTGCAAACCAACAGTTTTATGCTTTATTCTTAAAATTATATTATAATAGCATCCTGATCAGATAACAAGAAAAGTAATAAGATTAAAAAATAGGCATTTAAAATACAAAATTCATTGACAGAGAAAGTTTGAAAAAAATAAGAGCAAGACATTTATATTAGAATAATTAATTTATAATTAATAGATAACATAAAAAAATGTATTCAAAAATTATGTAGGAACAACTATAAAAAAATCATTCAGCAACTTCAAAATAATGAATTACTTTACTTGAAATACAATTACATTATTATTACTTAGCCCAGAAAATTGTGACATAAATATACAATCGACAAAGATCAATCGGAAATAAAGAGCACATATAAAAATAAATCTGGCAACGGCGGTTGTTATATGTTGATAATAAAATATAACTAATAAAAAACCTCAAACGACCAAAAAAAAACTTAAGGTCCCTATCCAATCGACGCAGTATAGATTCACGATTCCTTCCATTACTGAACGATTTGTGACCTTCTTTGACCAAGGTGAATATGCACATAAAATTGTACCGTATTTTATGTTCTTCCAATACTTCGTTGGTTTTTCATTAATAACTGTCTCTTATTCTCGCATTATTTATTGATAATAACAAGAATTAACCACAAACAGATTTCAGACATCACTGAGTACAGCGCATCAAATTAATATGGATGCAATAAAAATGATTGATGGACCATAAATTAGTAGAAATATAATTTTATGCTATTGATATTACCACTCTGAATTAGAATATTTGTAAGCGTTCATCATTCGGAAAGATCAATGCTATCTGACAACACTTTCTAAAACGAAAATAGAGTGCGTGTAATATTGGATTAATTAGAAATACATACCAATTAATTATTAATTAGATAATGCTTTATTTTTGTTTACTGAAATGATAATAGTTTCAAGTAATCTTATTATTTGTCGCATGTATACCATAATAGAGAAATTTATTAAACAATTGTGAAAAAAATTTCAATGTTTTTATTAGATTTATACATATAATTTTTGCTTCATATAAATATCATATGCATAAAACTAATATTAAGTAAATATTTAATTGATTAATTAATTATCATTTTTGGTTTATTTGTAATGCTATTTTTCAAAAAAAAAAAATTATCATGTACATCTGTGCGTGATCAAATGTATTTTATGTAAAGCCCAAATTATAAATAGATGTAAAAATGAAAAATGACATACTATAGCAGTCGTCGTTTAATACAACATAATTCTTTTCTATTGAAGAAGTCTTTACTATCAAAGCAAATTGTAATATTACATCAAAAAAGCAATTTTTTTTCAATCAAATAGAGATCTTGAGACGCATGAAACCTTTACTATTGCTCTCTACATCTATAAAAATTTAAATTACCAGCAAAGCACAATAAAATTTGTATGATACAAATAGTTAAAAAAATATATAAAAATCAATTAAGAATTAAAAGCAGTTCAGTTTTCTGAGAATTATTTCCTAATCATCGTCTTACAAATAAAATCAACCTGCCACAAAAATATATAGACATCGTTCAAATGTAGGTGATCACAAATTGCATTAAAGGATTTGTTGTACCTGTAAGACATAGTTAAAACCGATTGCGGTGAAGATTTTATTTTCTGAATGGGCAGTTCTCAGAAAAAAACAGAGTGCTATATACTCGTATATTTTATTCGACCCGTTGTCTAAACAGGTAGAAATTTTTCAAGAGCTATGGATCTCATAAATCTTTAATTATTAATTAATCATTATATTTATTTTTGTTCTCAAAAATGTTATTTATTGACATTATAAAATATTGTAAAATAAAATATACGAAAAAGTAGAGAAAGATAATAAATAGGAATGATCTTCATATTATAAAGGTTAATAGTAACCATAATCGTCAATAGTCAAGAGATGTAAATCTCTACAATAATACTACAATTAACATAAATTCGCTATTAAAATTGTTTTTAAAATTCTATTTGTTTACTTATTGGTATCACATCTAACGAGTTTATTATAAAAATCAATTCTTTATTAGTATTTAGTAACTTGCAACATTATAATTCTTTTAAGTATTACATAGGGTAGAGCGCGGCTTGAAGAGCCGGTAAAAAAATCCACCACCGATATCTCAAAAACAAGTGATGTATATAATTTTTTAACGAGAAGGGAAAAGGTGAAAACCAAACATTACCTTAATTTTTACCGGAAGAAAAACTGCAATGTTTAAAAATCAATAACAAAAATATATTTTTTTGTTTCTAGTTTTCTTGTTGTGAGCACTGTTGTTTAGTTTAAGAGATCTTAATATATTTAATGTAATCAACATTTACCCTGGCGAAAGTATAAATAATTAAAAATAGTAAATAAAAAAGTGAATCAAGTTTAAAAAACAATTCAACAAGAGATAAATTAAATTAATAGTTATTCCAACTCTGCTGATAAATATTTCTGACAACATACCAGATCAAGGTTATAATCAGTGTTCTCTCCAAAAATGTATCCATGAAATTTATATTTTGCATTAGTTGAAAAATATAGCTATTATTTCATAGAATCCCTTTAAAATTAATAATAAGACATTGGACCTTGTTTGGACAATTTTTTGAAAAAACAGCAAAACAAAAAACACCTTTCTATATTGATGAATTAGCTGAGAATTTACTGATCATAGTAAGAAAAACACAGTTTGGTTTGGTTTCCAACCAATAATTGCTCAAAGTCAAACTGGACCTTTGTGCCACGCTGTACCCTACTAAAATATACTCGTATTCTATTCAATAATTTTAATTTTATGTACTTTTATACACATTATGCTATTTATATTAAATATTAATATTTATATGTCACTATTAACATTTTAATATCTTATTATTCACTATTTCCATTACCATTTTCAAGTAAATATAAACTTTTTGGTACAAGATATCGAGATTTGAGTTCCTCTTATATGCCAGACGAGTATTTAACCAATTGGCCACGCCCATCGCAAAAATCCAAATAATTTATAATAAATAAAATTACATTTAAAAAAATATATATTTTAATATTGTTCGTTATTTACTCAAAACACAGTTTTTTCTCTTTTTTGTGGTAATTTGCCATCGAGATACAATCATAAATGCATTCTATACGAATGCCGCTCTCGTACAAATAAGATAAAGTGCCTGTAAACTATTTAAAACCCACTACTCACTTTGTTAAATGACATGTCACTGATGAGAGTTCAAATTAATTCATATCTATATTTACGAAGTCCCCCTAGCGTATTATTAGCTATTAGATCGTTCGTATTGTGCGCTTATTGTCAGTCAGAAATTCATGGTTGCGTACTGTTGTATTAAACTATTAAGGCGTTTTAACGCATTAAATCGCGCGAATAATTGCTGGAATGAGATAGTAGTGGTGCGCTTTTTGCAATATAATATGCCCTCTATTATTAATAAATGTGGCGTGAAAATTGATAGAAATTAACGATAGGCGGTAAAACACACTGTAATGAAAAACATTTAGTTTATATCGTATGGAATTTGGGGTAATAGTTACATTGTTTGGGTGTTGTAACGAAATTTAGGGTAATAGTTTGAGATTTCATAAAAATATTAAGTATAAGAGCATCTTGGCTGAAGGCAAGCTGCATGACCTGCCCTATAGTGTAAATAACCGTTAGAAAGATTTTAGAGTTAACATTTTTTTTTTTTTTAATTTTTTTTTCAATAGCAATCAGAATACATGACAATTCTATGAGCTATTTGGCTCATGTCATTCACTCGCACACATACAACACACATATAAATTAATCTGATAAATATAAAATTGATAGTTAGAGAATCACTTCAATAAGTGATTCTACTATTCTGTTCATATAAAGTTATCTATTTAAATAAAAAAAATGTTTTTCTCAAAAACATCGTTTGCTTTAACTAAAAACTAATGAATGTGTGCGTATTAATTAAACTTAATAAGCATCCATATTTATAATTAAAATTAAAATCTCGTAGGTCCATCATATTTTACGATGTTGATTTCGATCATAAACTCTATTCCGATACAAAGATTCATTAAAATCTTTAATTTTCTGTAATAATTAATTGATTACAAACACCCCGGCTGATCTATATCAGACAAATCAGCATAAATCCTAATTGATATCCTACGAGCACTTTGTGAATTTTTAAAATCGGTTCAAGATTTTTGGCGAAAATGTGGACGAAAAAATTTTGAACATCAACTCAAGTATGTATTTATAAAAATCAATATTTATAAATGTATTAATAGAACCTATAATAAGTATTATAGTATTAATAGTAGCATAAAATCGTACCAATATCAGATGAAAAGTATCTCCCTTATTTGGTATTTAGTAATTGTATGCTACTAATAAAGGCTTTCTTCAACTTTCGAAAAAAATGACAGAAAATCTGACTTGCTATGTTTTATTATTTAGTTTCATCAAATGGCTTTTCATTTTTTTAAATCGGTGCAGCCGTCTCTGAGAAATCGATGGCCAAAAGTCTAATTTTCCACAAACAAACTTTTTCCAATTTTGGTCTAAAACGATTCGAATGACTTGCTCGTGTAACTATAAACGTCAATTACTAAATACCATATAAGCAGAAACATATTTTTAATCTGTAAGATTTTTTATGCTACTATTAATACTATAATAATTATTATTGGTTTTATTAACACTTTTATAAATATTAATTTTCCAAAATAGGTCGAATTTTCTCAAAATCTAATTAAATAATTTATACCATGTATGTATATAAATGATTTCGAATGTGTGTTCTTATTATAGATGGTATTATATTTGGTAAGGGTGATTATTTTTAAGGCTGCCTGGTATTGAATTAAGTTAAAGATCTTAGCACAAAGCCTCTTAGAGCAATATTGCTAAAAATTCATAAATTAAATTGCTTTTCGTCGAATCGTTACCCCGCCCTACAAAAACTCTTGGTACATTAAGTCGTAACGTCCGTGTTTGTCAGCGCGGTTTGTACCCTCTTGGGTCAAAAGCAGCCGCACCCCATATTTACCATCATCAAATCTGTACAAACATATATAGGTATAATTGACTCCCCCTTGTTATATTTCTAATACCACTCTAATATTTGATATATGAATTTAAGGATGCCAAATGATATAGTCCGACCGGCTGAAACATCCCCTTCGGAGTTTTATTATGCACATTCATATTGCACAATTGTACGTTTGACAGAAGTCATCGTAAAGTTAAATACAGCTATTCATGCGAATTTTTGCACACAACAGCACTGTGCTTTTGCGTATTTTATGATATGACTCAGTGCAATAAATATGCTCGAATTCTATAATGCATAAGCGAAACCAGAACAGACTTACGCAAACTGTAAATGGAGAGGCGCGACGAGCTTCTCAAATTAGAAATTGTAAAAATTTTATTGTTCCAGTGAATTTTACGCTCTTGGAAAAGCGTCAATACAAGCATATCATGTGCAAACGTAAATAAAATTGAATAAATATGAGGATAGTTGTGTAAATCAATTAGGTATAATTTTGTCGTTTAAGGCTAAGTATTCTGGTCTAAGGCATGAATTTTATGCGATTGGTGAAAGACCGCGAAAAAAATGCAAACAGAATTTTCACTACAATTTTTGTTACGCCTAATTAATTACTGCTTTGAAGATATATATAAAAAAATAGTAATAAAATTTTTATTTTGATAGATAATGAAGTCTCGAAGGGTCTCAAAAATCGGCACCTAACCATAACCACGATTTTAGCTCACCAAACAATCCAAAGAACTAGACCTGCCTTCGCCAAAAACTAATCAGCAAGTCTCCTTATCAATACGAATCGAAAGTTTTTTTGAATTATTCAAATCCGTTGATCCGTGTTCCCAAAATCGTCGTTATAGTATGAACTGTGGACAATTAATTTTTTTTAACATAGTAGCAACTTTCTGAAAAAAATATAACTTTTTTTAATATTTTCGAAATTTTTAAAAAAAGTAAATAATCGGAACTTGAGGATGAGGATCATCTATTTCAAAAATTTTAAATAAATCAGTCCAGTAGAAAACTGTTTCGAGAAAAACGAGTTAAATTATCGTAATTAAAAAAAAAACGATTTTTTTTTAAATACTAGACCAGAATACCTCCTTCAATTAAAATAAAAATCATAAAAAGTGTTTCCTATAATTATTTATTATGCATTTCTGTGAAAAACCGCATATTGTTGTTATTAAGTAAATATTCGTATAACAGTGTTGCCCAACTGTTGAAAACCAGAATCGAATTACTCTACACTGAAGGTGTTTCACGGTGTTTAAAATATATCGTTTAATGTGATAATTTATACAAATTTTTATAAAGTGATGTTTTAATAATATACCCAATTCAACAACAGATCGGATATTAAATCGCATTCCAATTTATGCACCTAATTGCAATTATAGTAGAAATTTACAGTCACCACCAAACAATCATTCATGTTGATTAATGAATAAAGACAAATGATCGATGAGGGCTTTCAAATCGGGCTCTCGTGCCTGCTCATGGTTTTGATTCATTTATTATTGCATACCAAATTTATTACTACAAAGGCTAATGACATGGTGTTATATTATCACATATCACTATTCAGAACAATTGTATGCTAATTTTTATTAGTGGGTTATAAAAAAAAACTATTTATACTGGCATATAATTAAATTGAAGGTACAAGTTAACTCGCTCGCTTATCTTTAAAATATTCTTAGAGGAAATATATAAGAAGTTATGCTAGTTGGGAATAACACTAGTTCTCGTGAACATCATAATTAGTGCTAGTCATTAATTTCAATCATTTGCGCATCTGTTTAAACCGCGTGTAATTTGTTACATTTCATAATGTGCCAATATTATATTAGACTATGCCAACAATCAGAATGGTATTACAAGTTTATTGAAATAGTCATTGATTATTGATAAAAAGAATGAAATTTGATTATTAATAAATTGATCTTTTTTTTTATTTTCTTATAAAATACAATCTGTCTAAATAGAAAGACATTGAGTAATTAGTTTGACAAATAACATATACATTTTAAAAGGAAAACCCAGTGGTTCACCTTTTATTAAGGTACTAAATTATAATTTAATTTTGGTATAATAAAGAAAAAAAAAGAAACTCAAATATACATACAATTATAAAAAAAATACATTACACAGACTACATATACACATACATACACACACATATTTTAAATAATATGGTAAAACAACTTATTATTGATTAATGTGTTAAATCTATTAATTGTATTCTTTTTAATCTTATATTATGTGTGATGTTGTAAAGACTTGCTATCAGTTCGTTTGTGTGGTGGTCAATTTTACTCTTGAAATTAAGGGCACTCTTTTTAATTTCTTCACTGATTGTGAGTGTATCGGTGTCTTGGTAAATTAACCATGTCGGTACATACCTTGACGCGGATATTTGTCTGAGTATTTTATTTTGAAATCGTTGCATTATTTGTATGTTACTGACTTTAGCAGCACCCCATACATAGATGCCATACATCCAAACTCGTTTGAGAATAACTCTGTATAATAAAATTTTATTGTACATCGACAGTTTTGATCTATAAGATCAAATTGCATGAAAGATTGATATCATTTTCAACGACACTTGCGAATTGTCCTGCCGATCTAACATCACAACGACTTATAAAACTAAACGATGGGGCTTGTAAATATGCATTTTGCATTATTAAAGGATTCACGTACCAACCTGCCATTTACATCGCTCCTGCCATAAAGCAAAACGAATGCGAAAAAATCAGAAACGCATATGGGCGACACGCTAACCACAATTATTTTTGTTGGTCTGCTTAAAAATACCTAGTTGGAAAATTACTCTTATAAAATTCTCTTTTACGCGATAAAAAGTATGATTGTAATTATTACTCATAATTTCACGGGGATTTATGTACGATCCTAAAAAGCCTTTCCAGGTATATTAGTACTTTGTTGAATAATTATTTATTTATTTATGATCTGTCTATCTTTTATAATATTCATAATCTATCATTAACTTCCCGTAGGGTAAGTTATAGTAATCGCAAAAAATAGAAAACGAAATTTTTTATATATTTACGTTTCAAAGGTTTCTGAATATTTTGGTATACCTTAAAAAATTGATGTATGTGTGTGTGTGCGGATACAAATTTTTGTCGACGATTTCGGGAACACCGATCAACCGGTTCGAATAATTAAAAAAAAAAATCGTTTCGTATTGATAAGGAGACGTGCTAATTAGTTTTTGGCGTGCCAAAAACTGTAACTCAGTTTTTAAGAAAACGGAGCGTCCGACTTTAATAATTCAAAAAACATTTTAATTGTATTGACAAGATAAAGACTGATTAAATTTTTGGGAAGGCACGTTCAGCGGTTATAGACTCGCAATAAAAATAAGTTAAAAAAATGTCATTTGGCGGTCAAAAATGTTTATCGGACATATGTACATCAAATTATCAAATATTTTATAGAGATTTTAATAATGTGTACACATTTTGTGTAATTTTTTTTTTGAGTTCCGTACCAAGATTTTTAATTACGATACGGGAAGTTCCAGTAATTTGCCTTAAGGCACGATGCCATGCACCTCACTAGTTTGAAAAAAGATCTCTCTTTATTTATTATTAATAAATGTTCTAGTATTATCAACATAATAAAATAAATCATCTAATAATTTTTAAAAGTATATCATGTCAGAAGGCTCAGCTTGTGATGCCTATATTTCCGTTTCAATGATGCGGGTATTAATGGAAACAATTACATGGATAATAAAATATAATCTTGCAAAGCTTACCTGAACTGAAAGATTATAAAACCGCACTTGCGTTCAAACTATAAAATTACCTACCCTATTCTATATAAATAAGAAGCACAAAATAGCCACAAACGTTGAATATTATTTGATCAATTTATATGATGTATTTCATTCCCTAATAAGCAATATATAGCGAAGCGAACAGATTCGATCAGGAACTACATTTATTGAAAAGGAAATTGAAGATATGTTCTGATTATAGTAGAAGAAGAATGGGATAACTCGTTTTTGTTCAAGGAAGTTATTGCTAATAATAAGTAAAATTCTGGAAAAAGATATTTGAGGTGGAATAATTTTATTTATTGACGATTCAAATATATTAGTCAAATAAAGTAACGGAATGTTTTATACTTAAGCTTGCAATATTATATATCTGCCATCCCGGTGAATAAGTGGTTGAGTCGAATTTAAGCAAAAAAAAAAAAATTATTGGTTAGGAACAAAAGTTAATGAAGCACTTTATATAAAATTTAAACCATTAATTTCAAATACTTGATATTACACGAGTAATGAAACGAGTAATGAAATCAAGCCTTGCAAAGTAGTGAAAATTGAAATAACCGCTTATTCACTGGGATGACAGACATAAAGTTTGATAAAAATATAGGATTAACTCTTTATTATAATGTGAATACTTAACTCATCGCATAATGGAATGATAAAAATAAATATTAAAAAAAACCGATGGTTATAAGTGTGTGCTCTTATACATAAATTTTAGAGTTTAGATCAGGTTGAATGCAATCATTTTTTATTTAAAAACTTCGTTGCAAAACTACGTGCAAACTGCAGTGCAAAAAAATCTATCCGCACAAAGTGTTAAGCTTTACAATTAAAAAAGCCAAACTATTCAAATGTAACATACAATATATTTTTCCAAGTTGAAATTGTGGTCTCTATATAATATAGTCTCCAAAAAGAACACGTAAATTGAACATCAGTAAAAGTTTATTAACACGTAGGTTTTGAAATATTTAAATTTATTTTTTATAACGATTTATACAAATTAAATATTTGAATATTTCAATATTTAATCAGAAAATTTACACCTTGCACGAGCTTGTTATCGAATCTTTTATTTCCCTGCTGACATCAGTAAGTCAGCGAAGTGATAAGATATATTAGAATTATTATTAGATCGCACTACATTGTATCAACATTTGGCCGAGCCTTCCCTGAATGAATCTGTTTTATTTATAGGATCTCCATTAGGAAATGACAGATGTATACAATACGAAAAGAAAAACGTTAGACAAATCCTGTGAGCAAAAGGCCATTAACCTTATGACATAATGAATGTATTTTGTGTACATGTGAACTGCAGATTTTTCAGAAGTCTTTTTTTATTACAAACACTAAACCAAATATATCGACAAATATATTCCATTGGCTAAATGCCAGCGTCTTAACTACGTGCATAGTTTATGAAAGCCTGGCACATACTTGCTTCTTTGAACAAATGTTGGAGTAAAAAATACGAAGTTCTATGTTTAGTCTGACTCAGAAGGATCGTAAAGAGAAGAGAATATTATTTTTTATGATCTGTTATTACCAAATTTGAAACTTTTTGTGAACGCACGAGTTATTACAACATATTAAATTGTTTAGCATTTATCATTGAAAGCAACTATATACAAACCAACTGATAGAATTTTGATATGAGTGTTTTTAAACTCTTTCGAAAAAGCAGCTTTCGAAATACCGAAAGAAGGCACAAAAAGCAAATAAATAGTGCAAGAAAATTTTTAATTATTAACTAATATTAATATAAAATATTAAAGTAAAAAAATATTATATCAAATTGATTTGTTCGTATTTTCTACAGCCAAGACTTCCAAATCATAAAAAAGAAATATAAATGTATTTCATTAAAAAAAGCTCTTTAATCGTTTGTACTACAAGTAGGCTCAGATTTAATTGTTTTCTGCCATAAAGCATACCAGTATTGTAGTAAATGTGCATCATTATAAAAATTGAGATTCGAGTGAAATAGTCGAGGTCGTAGTATAAAATAGTTTAGTTTGATTCTTGATTTATGATCTTGATATTTGGCAGTTTCCTTAATTGATGAGTTTCATCCTCCATTAACAAACCGCGGAACGTTCTTCGTCAACCTATGCTTCCCAGAATGTATGGACACATAAAGAATTCAAATATAAACTTGCAATGATATGTATGTATGAATTTTTGCACGAGTAAAATGACAATACATAACAGCGAATAAAGGTGACTACAAAAACACGAATAATAAATTCTCAAACTGCACTTGCAATTAGCATTCTGTAATGGGATTGTAAAATATATTTGTAATAAAAACATTGAATATTTATTTGGCAATTTAATTTTTCAAATTAACACGCACGCAGGCCGCCATCTTAATTACATCTGCGGAAACACACGCATCGCATATCGCGAAAAACAGAGAACAATTTGCGAATGGGCGGACAATTTGTGTAATATTTCCTGTTAATTATTCTTTTTGAACCCTTAACCATATACTAATCGTCAAGAATTGCGTGCGAATACGCATCGCTGCACGTTGTGGTTTATTTCACTTTTTTGTTCTGAGCATGTCGAATGGAAAATGATCCAGATAATATTTTGAAGGGCCCTCGATGCTAATGAGGATATTGCAGTTTATAATGCGGGGTTTTCCAAAACCCTCGAGGTAAGGGGTTGACCATGCGATAATGGATTCAGATTAGTTGCAATAACAGATCTAAAAAGAGAGATTTCTTTCTCCTTATCTTCAACCGCAAGGAATGAGTTTTTTCTATGACAATAATCTTAGCTTTCGAACATCACGCAACATTAATAAACGCGTAAATTATCAACGATTTCCAACGTAATGTAGAATAGATTCACGTCATAATTTCTGCGTTTGCGGTTTCACGCTGTGCCTCGAAATTTTCCGTAATTGTACAATAAATATGTTGTAAAATCTTGATACATTCCTTTATATTCAGTGAGCATCGAAAAAACTTCTGTAACTTGTTACATTATTGCGTATTGTAACAAATTATGGTTCTATTTAATCTTTATGATTTGAATCTCATTGTCAGTGTAGCATAGAAATTACAATTGCAAAATTACTAAAAGAAAGAAAACTTATAAAAGTAATAATAATAATAATAAATAAATATATTTCGTTGAATATATATGTGTACATAATATTTCTCATTTCGGATTTTTACCCGTAGGTATATCATCCTTCATATTTGTTCTATCAATACAATAATAAATATTTCAGATATACAAGTTGTGACATAATTCTGTGACAAAAAAGAGGAAAGAAAATTTATTCCCCAAAAAAAAATCACTTAGCACTATTTATAATAACAAATAATAACTCAAAAAGGAGAAAAACAAAATAAAAGATTTATTCACTTTATGGGAGAATATTTGCGTCGAGCCAAGTTTCATTTACCGCTATGGGTCGATCAGTCTATATTTTGGCATGGCGTGATTGCCATACCAAATATCGTCTCTTGTGTATTGGCCGAGGCCCGCGATGTTAACATTAGGATGATCCCCACATTTTAGATAAAAATTCTCAGTGAGCTTTTTTATATAGTCGAGTATTGTCGGTACGTCAGTCTGTTTGTGTATGTATTTTGAAGAGTAATAATGTCTAGTCAGTGGGTCCCTTATTTTGTTAAGTACTAGTCGTAGTGTCTTATTTTGTAATGTCTGTAGTTTCTGTAAGTTGGTCTTAGTCGTCGCGTTCCATGCTGGAGCGGCGTATGTCAGTATCGGTCTTATTAGTGTCAAGTAAAGTGTCCGTTTGTTCTTCACGCTTAGCGGGCTGTTCTGGTTCAAGAGAGGTCTCAGTAGATTTAACATCCCGTAAGCCTGTCCAATTTTTGTATTAATATGTTTTGTGAAGCTGAGTCTATGGTCCAGGGTCACACCAAGATATTTGACATCCTTCGACCACTCAACTTCACAGTCCAATACTTTAATTTTGTCCAAGTCAGTCAGTCTAGTCGTGGCATTTCGGCTCTTTGTAAATAAAATTGCCTCCGTCTTTTGCGGATTGATTCTGATCTGCCATTTGTCAGTATATTCGGTCAGCTTGTCTATGTGTGTCTGTATCTTTGTAGTCAGTAGCGTCTGTGATCGTGATGATTTGTATATGGCAGTGTCGTCAGCAAACGTCAGTAACGTTGTGTCGGCGTCAGTGGGTATGTCGTGAATGTAGACGTTAAACAAGGACGGTCCCAGGATCGAGCCCTGCGGTACTCCCGCCGTCACTTGTTTAACCGTCGAAAGTCCGTTGTCTACTTGTACGGTGAAGTTACGGTCTGAGAGGTATGAGTGTAAAGTTCTCGTTAAAATTATAAAAGTTCCTGGATATATAGATAATTATAGTATAAACTAGTGGAGCGCATGGCATCGTGCCTTAAAGCAAATTGCTGAAACTTCCCGTACCAAAAATTATTATTTTTTTAAAAACGATTAACATTTTTGAAAAAAAATTATTTCGAAAAAATTAGATTTTTGAGAAACTATAAATTTGACAAAAAATTACTCTTTTTTGAAAAAAAAAATTAATTGAAAAAAAAATGGTTTCTTTATTTTGACATATTTTGGAAATTCTGAACTTTTTTTCGAAGCAATCGTACTGCTTTAACTGCATAGAGATGAAATTTCAAAGCGCGTAAGCGCCGCGTCGCCGCCTAACGGATAAACATTGGTACAGAACCCATAGGAATGTAAACAAAATTCATACTTATTGTTAAAATCTCTATAAAATATCTGGTAATTTGATGCGCATATGTCTAATGATCGTTTTTGACCGCCAAATGGCTTTTTTTTTTACTTTTTTCATTAGATCTACGAAACCGCTAGACCTGCCTTCATAAAAATTTGATCAGTTCTTCATCTTGTCAATACAAGTAAAATGTTTTTTGAATTATTAAAATCGGACGCTCCGTTCTCTTAAAAAATGAGTTATCATTTTTTGCCCCGTATCTTCGGAACGGCTAGACCTGCCTTCGCCAAAAACTAATCAGCACGTCTCCTTATCAATACGATTCGAATGTTTTTTGAATTATTCAAATCGGTTGATCGGTGTTCCCGAAATCGTCGACGAAAATTTGTATCGCGCACACACACACACACACGCACACACACATACACACACACACACACACTCCAGTCTGGGATGCATAAAGGAATTTCCCTCGCTATACAAAATAAACACACACACACACGCACATACATCCATTTTTTCTAAGGTATGCCAAAATATTCAGAAACCTTTGAAACGTAAAGACTTATAAAAATTTTCATTTTCAATTTTTTTTGCAATTACTATAACTTACCCTACGGGAAGTTAAAAATATATGCAAAAACAAGAATTTAATGTTGTCAATCAATCACGTGACGCTTGAAGAGGGAGGTGGGGGGGCTTTCAAAGTCGACCTTTTAAATTCAAAGTTCAGCAAAAAGTCTTATTTCTTGACACTGGTCCTAGAAATGTTACTAACGATTACGGATCAAAAGCTTAATACAAACAAAATTAATAAAAATTAACCGCAAGAACCGAAAAATTGACACATTTTCACCAAAGCTCTATGTTGCACTAAAAAGCTCAAACTACATGAGAATTTGTTTTTTAATTTTTTCATGATTTTAATGTATAATAAATATTATCGCAACGTTTCGGCTTGAAGTTGAGTTCTGGGATACAAAACTGATTTGAACGACATCAAATTTACACTTTTGTAAAACTTAATCTATAACCCTTTCTCTTAATTTCAGCATGTAAAAAATATGTATTGTGTTTTGTAAACTCACCATAGAAGATACAGGAATCGGCCCGCTCGCGCCGTTGTGGTAACTGTAGGGAGACACCAAGTAGCCCATGTTGAAGCTGGAAGAAGGATGCGTCGACGGCTCGACTTTGCCTGCAAATTGCACAAGAAGATTAGATTGAAAATCGAAATAACACAATTGATATACACACGTCTACGTAATTTCTATTCTAATTTATGCTGGGAATAGATGCAATTCGATCGACAGCTGCATGCACATGGACAGCTTAAAATATTTTAATAAATATTGTAAGAATTTGCATATAAATTTATTTAGTTGAAATTTAGAAAATACCAGTAAGAGTTTTTACGTATACTTTCTCGAATACGCCGTGATTGTAATGCCAATCTTATTTTTTATTGTTGGAATTTGTTTCAAACTTTTGCAATTTTAACTGGTTGAGTTACGTTCTTTAACCCTTTCGCTATGGCATCGTTTTCCGCTCAAGTATTAGTTTTTTTTTATTCAACAATATATTTACAACTGTCCTACATAAACATTAAGTAAATCTTTTGGCAATTATATATAAAAAATGACATGGATATATGAATAGTGAAAAATACACAGTTGCATTTTTCAAAGTATTTGTTATACAACACATTTTAATATTTTCCAATCATTATCAATAAAAATATATTTTACAATTTGAAAATTTTACTTCCGAAAAACTATATTTTACAATAAATAAATAATGATTCTTGATAATTTAACTCAGAGTCATAAATCTTGAAGAAAAAGTGGACGCATTGGATGTCGTCTATAGACGACGCTGCTCGTTGCAAAAAGGCAAATTTACTAAAGCTTGCTGATTTTGTTATCTAAATTCAAATTATGTTATTAATATTCAATTTTGAGTGATGAAATGAACATATTGAATTAGTTATTAAAATAACAAACTTAAAATTTTCTTCCCAAATAATGATTTTTTAAAAATAATGCGTACTTTGTCAACTTAATTAACTTCCCGTAGGGTAAGTTATAGTAATCGCAAAAAAATCGAAAATGAAAATTTTTGCATTTCTCGACGTTTCAAAACCTTCTGAACATTTTGGCATACCTTAGAAAAAAATGTATGTGTGTGTGTGTGTGTGTGTGTGTGTGTGTGTATGTATGTATGTATGTATGTATGTATGTATGTATGTATGTATGTGCGTGTGTGTATGTATGTGCGGATACAAATTTTCGTCGACGATTTCGGGAACACGGATCAACCGATTTGAATAATTCAAAAAACATTCGATTCGTATTGATAAGGAGACGTGCTGATTAGTTTTTGGCAAAGGCAGGTCTAGCCGTTCCGAAGATACGGGGCAAAAAGTGCCAAGAACGGTACCTCCTTTTTTAAGAGAACGGAGCGTCCGATTTGAATAATTCAAAAAACATTTTACTTGTATTGACAAGATGTAGAATTGATCAAATTTTCATGGTGGCAGGTCTAGCGGTTTCGGAGATCTAATAATAAAAGTAAAAAATAATGCCATTCGGCGGTTAAAAATTATCATTAGACATATGCACATCAAATTATCAGATATTTTATAGAGATTTTAACAATAAGTATATTTTTTTTTTACATTTTTATGGGTTCCGTACCAATGCTTATGCGTTAGACGGCGGCGCGGCACATGCGCGCTTTGACATTTCGTCTCTATGCAGTTCAAGCAGTGCGATTGCTTTGAAAAAAAAGTTCAGAATTTCCAAAATATGCCAAAATGAAGAAAACATTTTTTTCAAAAAAATTTTTTGTATCCAAAAAAAAATTTTTTTTCAAAAAAAAATTTTTTTTTTCATATAATTTTTTTTTTTCAAAAAAAAGTAATTTTTTGTCAAATTTGTAGTTTCTCAAATCTATTTTTTTTTAATTAAATTTTTTTCAAAAATGTTGATCGTTTTTAAAAAAATAATAATTTTTGGTACGGGAAGTTTCAGCAATTTGCCTTAAGGCACGATGCCCTAATTGCCTTAAGACAGAATTCCACTTACAGCTAGTTTGAATAATTAATTTGTTAGTCAAAATCTGTAATTTGATCTACAGAAGAATGCAAACTAAGCTTGATTTTCAAGTTGGATAAAATATTAATATTTTCGTTATAAAGCAACATATATATTTCTTAAAAATATACCAATATTTACTTATTATACAAGACTATACAAAATATTTTTATTCTTAATGTAAGAGACCATTCATTAATCACGTGAGGTTTCAAGGGGGAGAGGGGGTTTGACAAAAAATCACGAAATATCACGTGGGGGCGGGAAGGGTATTGTAAGATGATATCACGTGTATTTATTTTTTACCTGACTTTTTAGAAAAAATCCAAACAGTTACAAAAAAAATCAAAAATTTTACTTTTTTTTTGGAAGTACAAATGCACGTGATATTTGACGGGAGAGGGGATAATTTTGAATATCACCACGTATCACCAAGGGGGGTCCAAAATCCTTAAAAAATCGATCACGTGATTAATGGGCGCCCCCTAAATACTTTAATTCTTATTGTGTCTAAAAAATATACGGATACCCTACAATGTCTTAATTCGTTGAATTAAAAGAAATTTTTGTCTGCTTCTCAAAATTATTGTTTTGGTGAAACCAAAAAACAATAAGACAAGCATAAAAACTGATTTCCTATGGGTATAGAAAAAGTACGAAATATTTAAGTTATCAAAAGCGACTTTCTAAGTACAGAAAATGTAATCTAATGCGTTAGGCTCTCACAGAATGAAAGAAAAAAACGCCTTAAGTTGATCATTTGAATTCCGTTCCTAGAAGTATCACTGATATGTATTCATGTGTAGACATATTACTGACAAGGAATCGCGATTATTCCTCTTGTCTCGTCCGCGAGGCCCTGTGGGAAAATCATAAAGCGAACATCGACGCCGGCGCACAAATAGAAACTCTATGGACTATCATCTGAAGACGGAGTCATCATTCCACCCGTTCATTCGTACCAAATATTCTGAAACTCGATAGCAATTAGCATATCTAATTGATAAGTAACTAGATTTAGTAACTTCTTTTCGCATGTCGTCATATTACAGATGACATACTTGTTAAATACCTTCTTCATTTCATTTTTTTTCAGTTGCTTATCTACTCAATAAAAGTCAATGTATCTCGAAGAAGTCGCTAAATTCTAGACAGCAGCTTTATGATGTTTCTTATTTTTTATTAATACTTGTTTATAATTAGTTAGCGTAGGGCGGGGCACGAAGGTCCAATTTGACTTTGAGAATTATATTGTAAAAACCAAACGAAATACATCACCACATTTCGAACAGACAACTATCTGACTATGTTCTGTAAAACTCAGTCATCATTGTAGAAATGTGTTTTTTGCTGTTTTTCAAAAATTTGTCGCCTGGTCCTTTTTACCCCATATGCTGGATAAAATAGGACGGCGCAAACAGATTCAATGCCTATTTAACGACTGCCATATAAAAATTTTATGGGCACATTTTTTCAAAAATTACACCGTACATAAACTTGATCTGGTTTTTCGTCCGAACTATTCATCAGCAAAGTTGGATAACTAATAATTTAACTTATTCCTCGCAAAATTGCTTTCTTTAACTTAATTTACTTTTTTATGTACTATTTTTTATTGTTTACACCTTTGCCAAGGTATAGGTGCAGTTGGTTCTTTTTACCCCACCCACGTGTAAGCTTTTATAGGGGTTATATAAAAATGAACTGTTGAATCTGACTTAAAATTATTAATACATTTTATTAAACAATTAAATAAAGTATATTTAAAAATTAAATCAAGGTCTCGTAAACTAAACAACAGCGCTCACAACCAAAAAAATTAACAACGAAAAAAATACTGTTGGTATGGATTTTTAAACATGGACGTTTATGTCCAGTTAGCAACGTCGTAAGAATCAAGATAATGGCTGGTATACATGTTTTTTCCTCTACTTTCAAATATTGTTGTTGGAAAACTCTTATTTTTACTTCTTTTCCAGATACCCTACCCCATATACTTTCTTATCTACTAAAAATTGCGATGACGCGCCGACCAACTCAGCTATAACGACATGCTCTACCCTATATACAAATCATTATATAGCATGACCCACAACATTTCAAAAATATTTTCGAAGACAAAAAAGTGCAATCTAATCCGGAATCTTATAAATTATAGTAATATGTACAATTTCTTCTGATTCGTTTTGGGTAAATTTTTACTTATTATTATTCTTATTTTTACATATTCCCGTCATCAACTCATAATATACTAACAAAGTCATATCTTTATTCGTTGACAGATGAGGAAGAACCGAATAGTGTTGCATTAGTGTCCGATGGCTACGAATCATAATAATGAAAGAATCATTTAAGAATAAATGAAATTCATGAGCTTTCATTCTAGATATTTTTACACCCTTGTGTTTTCAAGTTACATAAAGTTTTTTTCAAGTACTAGAGTACTGAATGCCCATTCCTGTTTTCATTGACACACTTTGGGAACCTACAAAGCCAAATCCTAATTTTATAATTAGTTGATGTTCTGAGAAGAAGAATACCACGTCTGTTGCAAGACGACACTTGTTACAAATGTTTTGTGTCTCGAGCGGGGGATTCGTACACTGTGCCAAGCACAACAAACAGTATCTTATGGTAAATCTTCAAGATAATAGATTGTCCTGATTTGTGTCTCATGCTCAATTAGAACTAGACCATATATTTTACATTTAAAGATTTCAGTAATTAGATTTTTCTACAATCAACTTCAAGCCCTGTGTGAAGCCCAATACACAAAAATATAATTTGAGAAAATTCGTCCAATTATTTGTGATTATATAATATACCATTATAATCATATAATAATGATGAGATCACTTAAATGAAGAAATTGAATTATCCGGTACCAGTGAATAATTGTGAAAATCAAATTTCAAATTTTTAATGGTTTGTAAGGAAGTTAAACTAAATTTTGAGGCTTATATAAAATTATATACAAAAGATTAATAATCAAATAAAAAAAAACAAAAATTATAAAAATTTAGAGATATATAATACTGAATATATAATACTGAAAATAAACACTGAAAAATCTAGTATTCCTTGAGAAAAAAGGTAGGACTAATTTATTAAAACGCACAATGATATAATGAAATACAACTTAACACTATCCACTCGCGAATTTCGAGATTTATATATGAATTTTGCCGCCGGAGCGGCGGCTCCCGAGTCGAAAAGGTTAATTTTAGAAAATTAAAATGTGTAACAAATTTCATGAAAATAAACGCTATTTGCTGATTTTCTGCATATAATAACAAAAAAGTTCAAATTTGATGTAGGGCAAAAAAAAATCCCTATAATCATATATATCATGGTGAGCTATTACACATTATCAAACTGAATACTATAGCCATTTTCCTTATCTATAACTATAGCACTCATTGATTGATTAGTGAAACACATTTAAAATTACAATTTTTTATCAATTAAAACATGACCCTTACATATGCGTAGTATGTATCTACTAATTTTAACATTTCTCAGGCCGCAAACGTGCTAAATAACAATATCAAAATGTTAAAATGAAATAAAAAAAAACAAAGTCGCTTCAGACCATTTATAATAAAAGAAGTCTACAGTGTTTCCAGGAATACAAGAAAATTATGACCATATGAATGAACATGTGTTTGAATCTGCATAGTGCTTATTCAATTAGGTGTTATGATTTATATTGCTATAAAACACGCACGTAACGCAAGTATGTTCCAATATGGGTTTGCCTCAACATAGGACAGGGTCATTAGTTTAGTTTCGGGCTACTGTTGAAACGATCATTTAAATATATTTAAACCATATATCATTTATATTATCTAGTATAATAATTAGAGTGATGAAATTATTATAGCATGGCTAACTAGTAGCACATTTTACTATGAATGTTCATAGTATGTTGTATTGAAGTAAGAATAGAACAATTACCGACAAATATCACTTGCTTACTATTATTCACTTCATATCCAGCTCTATATCCGATATTATTTTACACAGTACATGTGGCAAAAGTTCGTAAATAACTACACGTGCAGAAGAGGCTGACAAGTTTTAAGATGTTAAGTTTTGTATTAAATTAATGCCATTTTTGATAAATCTTATAGCAGCTATTAACGAGTTTCGCTTGTTGCAAACTAAAAATATGATTATAAATTTTTTATAAAAGCATGCTGTAGCTACCAAGCAAAAAAGCTAAAGCTACCAAAACCATATGTGATAAAATGAGAGACATTCTGAATACCTTACCTTAATCTTTATCCCAAAAATCACAAAGAAAATCATTTCTTCAAATTTTGTATCCCAACTTATATAAATCAAAGATAAGAAAAAAAAAGAGTGTGCGTAAAGTTCACACGCGATTGAAGTAAAATTATTTTTGCTTATTTGCTACTGTACAAGATGGCATTTAAGTATAAATAAATACATCATATAACAATTTTGAATATTGTTTTGGTTAATAATGTAATTAAAGTCATACTTCAAATATGACATGATCGGTTTGTCATTGTAATTAGCATTTAGAAATAAACCTTCATTAAAGAAATAAAGCAATTGCTGATTAATAATTTCTATAATATTCGTTCACACGGTGGATTATGTTAAACAACGCCTAAACAAATATTGTTTTCGCAACTTCACTCATCATGTAATTGTGTTTGAAGAACTTCATGTAATTAAAATTAACATACATTTATTGACTGCTTGTATTTTTTTACCTTTTCACGATATAATCTCATTCTTTAAACAGCTCTAATATCTGCCTTGCCTAAAAAATATTTTCCATTTTAATAACTTCAAAGATTTATAGAAGCTACGAATAATATAGAAATAATTTCTAAGAAACAAGGTAAAATATTCTTCTGATTCAGGCATTTTTCATTAAATCAACATTTGTACTATGATGCAACTTTAAAATATTTATTTATTAATGCCGATTTTCTTGTCGATATCGGTACGCATACAACGTTGACGCCAGTACGCATACAACGGCAGGACTCTATTCACATACGCGACGACTAATCACAATCGACCCGTATAGAAATGATATCATCGAGAGCGAATGACGAATCATTGGCACTCGACTCATATCTTATCTTATCTGCCGTAACGCACTTCCGTTGCATTTGTACGGATTTACACCCTAGTCGCGCCTAAAGAAGTTTTACTTTAAAAAGTACGATAGCACAAGCGCCTTACCAAATATATTCTTCACTACATCAAAGTCCTAATATTTCTATTACATCTGAGATATAACCTATCATTACCAAGCTATCTGTACAAAAGCGAATTCTAACCTAACACATTTAAAATGTCAAAACACTAGAAAAATCGGGATCAAAAACCAAATAATTACTTTCGTTTCGTATATCACAACCTTCGTTTACCCAATTAATCATCGGGTGTTATCATGCCCTGTCTGGGTCTATGGCTTCCTCACGGCCGACGGTGATCGCCGTGTGCGGGCTAGAAACGTTCGTTCGTGGAGATATCGACGATATTAGGGGATCGTCGTATTAGGTTTTAATAGAGGGAACAAATTTTAATAGTTTCAGGTCGAAAAGTCACAAAAATAAATCATTATGTGAAATAGAGCCCAGCGGTGGCGCAATCAGTTCGGACGTGATCTAGCACGAACTAGCCTCAAGTTCGCTGGTTCGATTCCCGCTACCGCTAAAGCCTGACATCAGGCGGCTTTAATGTCCAATTTCCACTGGAAGTTATAGATTACGAATATGAAAATAACCTCAAGTGAAAATCGCTTCCCGTGGGTATAATAGCTGCATATACATTAGGGTGGTCCATAATATGGACATTTTCCAATTTCCTTGCTCCCAAAGGCTCAAATGGTTTCAAATTGATAAAAAACAAGTCTCTGTAAGTTTTAGCTCTTTATATTATTTTTAGAAAAAATGTTGAAAATTAAAAAAAAAAGTTTTTAGGTATAACTTAGCGACAAATGAATTAAAAGTGAAAATTCGTATCATTTTTTTTTTGAAAATTCCACGCTCTGCAAAATATTTGAAAAATTTTTCATGCTACTTCCATACAAAACTTTGATTGAATTGCGCTTCATCTAAAAGACAATATTAAGAGCCAGAACTTTCAGAGAATTGTTTTTATCAATTTGGAATCATTTGAGCCCTTGGGAGCAAGGAAATTCGAAAATGTCCATATTAAGGACCACCCCAATATACATATATAATAAAAATGTCAACAAATACTTCGAGTATTGTTAATTAGTCACAACTGGATTGGACAACTACTGGGTTACCATCTATTAAAAAATTACCATCTATTATTAAAAAATAAATATAATACAGTCAAATTAATTACTGAATGACCTAGTATGCGAAATAATTTTCACAGTGTCAAAAGCAGGTAAGGATCGTTACCGGCAGCAAAATGTATTATAATTTTAAAAACCGACCTAAGCCAAAGACCCTAATGATAAACGGAAATGAGTCACATTTAACATTCTCGGTATATCCCTCCATACTTGTATGGTTAAAAATGTCCAGATTTAGGTGATATTACTCTTACTTTAAATAAATAATATAGAGATACTCATATATTCATAAGAGATCATAACTTGATCCGTGGAGACTTTTGTTTGGCGCTAGGAATACAAAAAGTAACTTTTTATTGTGTCAAGCAACCATTATTATGTTTGTCTTCTTCACGATATCGACAAAATAACTAAAAATATGAAAAACCTTACTAATTTAAGCTATAACAATGTGGATAAAGGCGGTTTCATACAATGTTATTCATCGCAGCAAGTGAAAACATTTTTATTTATTTCACAAATATTTTTGTATTCAAAAGTATTTAGATAAAACATATTGTAAAACAAAGTAGTAATTTTATAAATGTATTACATGTTTAGTGACAAATTAATTTTACATTTTTCAGATTTATTTTTCTGAGAAGTATGTAAAAAATCATATTATTACATTACCATAACATATGATGACTATTCATTTATAACTCTATTTAAAACTTGGTCGATCTAAAAAAAAATCTCACATATTTAAAATAGATACATGTAATTTAGTTAATACAAGCTTGTGTCCAAGTAAATCTCCGAAATAGCCTTGCGCGTGACGGAAGTAGATGAGAAAACTGTTAGTGGAATATAAAATGAAATATATAATCAGTATATCAATCTGTATTATTAAATATTTATTATACAATTACGAGTTTATTTATTATGATTCATTTGATTTGAAAATATCAATTTAAATTACTACATAACAATAAAAAAATGTTTTAAATTTAACGCTACGGTTAATTAGTTGAAATATTGATATTTATGATTTATGTTCCCATAGTTTAATTGCAACTAATAGTTTCTGTGATCGCAAAATATGTTACAATAACTAAATAATACATTAATGACACCAAAACAATATGTTTAAATAATTTTATTGACGTTTTGAAAAAAAGAAACATTGACATATTGATACCCAATAAATCTTGAAGTTTGAAATTTTTAAGCTGTGATGTGTGTGTGTGTGCGTGCGTGTGTGTGTACGCATATTTCGACATCTTTTATTAAAACCAGACTCCTCTTAGAAACTTCAACAAATGATATTCTGTGTGCTTATTTTGTTTTTGTCTAATTAGTGATGGGCTTGTGAAGATGAACGAAAACTACTTGAAAATAAAACAGGAGCAAAGCTTGGTATGAGTAATGAAAAATAATAAATAAAAGAATATATTGAATACATTTAACATATTTTTAGACACACACACACACACAGATATATATATAAATACATATTGGAATAGATTTAAATTTGATGTTCAATTTGAGTGTAAAATTCGGGCGTAACATCAATAAAAATAGTATGAAAGTTTTTTTTAAAAGTTTATTTATTTAAAATCCATTCGTTTCGGCTAGCATCTTAGCCATCATTCAGTGGTAATCAAATTAACTATAAAGATTAAAACTAAACTAAAACCCCTTTATCAACATAAAAATAACTAAAAAAATCCGAAGCAATTCAAGACGATGTTAACCGAGCATATTAAAAATTTAAACCATAGTATAGATTTTTTCAACCCTAAAATTTTACATTTTGAAGAGAACGAAATTAAAAGAAGATTCGCTGAGGGGTTGGTTTTGCAATTGCATAACTCTCATACTATTTTTATTGATGTTACGCCCGAATTTTAAATTAAATTAAATCTAATGTGTGTGTGTGTTCTATGATAAACACCATCGAGAAATATATCATAAAACAATATATGTTCAGTTCACTGTAAGTATGTATATGATATTTAAAAATTGCACTTTAAAATGGTAATCTAGCAGGTAAACGCTCTAATGTGCTAATCATATGTGAGATAAAGTTAAAATGTGATTGAAATGAAACAGTTTGCCAATTTTAGGTTAATTAGGATTTGTAGAAATAAACTTTTATGGTTTAGACTAAGAATAGTGAAAGTTACAAAATAAAATTCTTAAAAAAATACTATAGGCGCCCAAGTATGTCCTAAATTGGCTGATCCATCAACGGGCCTCCAAGAAAAAATCTGAAGACATGCATCTAAGTACAAAACTAGACTTGAAAATCATCCGAACCACCTTGCAAAAGACCCGGAAGACTAAAAAAAAACTCTTTATATTTAGCAAATTAATATGTAACGTACACTTATTATTATTAGCTTCCCGTAGGGCAAGTTATAGTAATCGCAGAAAAATCGAAAATAATTTTTTTTATACTCGTATATCTTATTCAAAACCTTCAGAACATTTTGGCATACCTTAGAAAAAATTGATGTATGTGTGTGTATGTGTGTGTGTTCGGAACATTCAATTAAATAAAAAAACATTCGATTCGTATTGATAAGGAGACGTGCTGATTAGTTTTTAGCAAAGGCAGTACTAGCCGTTCCGAAGATATGGGGCAAAAAGTGCCAAAAACGGTAACTCAGTTTTTAAGGGAACGAAGCGTCCGATTTGAATAATTCATAAAACATTTTACTTGTATTAACAAGATGAATAATTGATCAAATTTTCATGAGGGTAGGTCTAGCGGTTTCGGAGATCTAGTTAAAAAAGTTTAAAAAATGCCATTTGGCGGTCAAAAATGATCATTAGACAAATGCACATCAAATTAAAAAAAAAATTGTCAAAAATTTATAGTTTCTCAAAAATATAATTTTTACAGAGGAATTTTTTTTCTTTAATTTTTTAAATTTAATTTAAAAAAAAAAAAAAAATTGACACGGGAAGTTCCAGCAATTTGCCTTAAGGGACTTTTAGTTTTTCTGTTCTTTATCTCATCTATGTTCAAACTACACATTCTATTCATCATCACATTCATGTACACATTTGTCATTAAATTCACTGAATGTCTTACCAGACAGATTATCTGAAAAAAAAATCATTTATCGCAGTGTATTTATCAAGACAGCATCAAACGCGATTCTAAAATGATTAATAAAAATTATGAAAATTTCTCAGAAGTTATGATCTCGGACATATTTTTGTGAGTCCTCTTTCGAAAGAGAATGCGTTTGGGAGCATTGTGAAAACTTTTTCTCAAACAACCTAATAAGCGTTGCGTGCGCATGAGAATCTCGCTCGGGGCTCATAATTCGCTCTCGATGGTGTCTTAGTGTCCTGATCAGTGTCGAACCCGTACCTCGTCAATTACACGCAAAATCAGTTCTTGCATCGCACGTACGACCATCGTATACCGATTACTGTTAGATGGTAATAAAACGATAATGATATGATTATACACTTTAATCATAACAGTTTCTATTTATGATCGAGAGTTATTGTCGTATGATTATAGAACTCGCTGTTAAATTTATTTAGATCCGGTAGTTTGTTAATGAATATTTTTGGTTGCGATTGAAATAAAACAGGTTGCCAATTTTAGGCTAATTAGGATTTATAGAAATAAACTTTTATGGTTTGTGCAATAAAAACATAAAAACGATAAAAGTGCGGCGGTAGATTTATTTACGCTCGAGGGATACATTAGTATAAAAAGCAACTGATGCGAAAAAGTAGTATAGGCTAAGCCGCAATCGATAGATTTGATGAATAATGTAATTTATATCCAGAAATTGTTGCCAAATACCAATTAATGCCTGAAAGCATCTCGTAGTCATTAAAAAAATGCTGTGCAGACTTACACGCCAGCGATCGATCCTCAGATCGATTCTTGGCAATGACATAAAATTTGAAATATTGAGTTTAGAAGTAAGAAGAAAAGCGAGATTAGAATTGGAGAAGATCAGATTTAGAAGTCAAGAATAGTGAAAAAATCAGTTGCAAAAAGCAAAATTAAAAGCTAAATTGGATGGAATAGGATAGGGTAGGGCGAGGCATAAAGGACTAATTTAAATTTGAGCAATTATATTGTGAAAACCAAACCATATATCAATATAAATCAATAATTATCAAATAACATATATGAAACAAACAACTGACTATGTTCTGTAAAACTTCCAGCCAGTTCATCATTGTAGAATGTGTTTATTTTCTGTTTTTCAAAAATATGGTTTCTGGCCCTGTTAACCCAATAGACGGGGTAAAACGAGACGGTCAGGAGCACCAGGTCCTATGTCTTATTTTTAATTTTAAAGGGATTACGAAATAATAGCTGCATTATTCAACCAATGCAAAATATAAATTTTATAATATATTTTTTCAGAGGTGAAACTGCATATAAACTTGATCTGGTTATTCGTTAGAAATATTCATCAGCAGAGTTATAATAACTATATATTCAATTTATCTCTTGTAAAATTGCTTTTTTAACTTAATTTATTTTTATAAAGTGTAAGATATCACGTGTATTTATTTTTTACCTAAATTTTCATTCAAACATTTTCAAAAAAAATCAAAAATTTCACAATTTTTTTCGAAACTAAAAATGCACGTGATGTTTGTTAGGGGGGGGGGGTAATTTTGAAGAGGGGGGGCAAAAATCCTTAAGAAATCGATTACGTATTTAATGGGCGCCCACTTATATAAATGAAAATAGTACAGAATTTTGAAAAGAAGAAAAGTAAATGGCTAAATGCTCTAAGTAAGCAAGGCTAATAATAATAAAACTAGCTGTAAGTGGAATTGTCTTAAGGCAATTAGGGCATCGTGCCTTAAGGCAAATTTCTGGAACTTCCCGTACCAAATATTATTATTTTTTTTAAAAACGATTAACATTTTTGAAAAAATTTTACTTCGAAAAAATTAGATTTTTGAGAATCTAGGAATTTGTCAAAAAATTACTTTTTTTGAAAAAAAAAAAATTATTTTGACATATTTTGGAAATTCTGAACTTTTTTCAAAGCAATCGTACTGCTTTAACTGCATAGAGACAAAATGTCAAAGCGCGTAAGCGCCGCGTCGCCGTCTAACAAATAAACATTGGTACGGAACCCATAGGAATGCAAACAAAATTTATACTTATTGTTAAAATCTCTATAAAATATCTGATAATTTCATGTGCATATGTCTAATGATCATTTTTGACCGCCAAATGGCATTTTTTTTTACTTTTTTCATTAGATCTCCGAAACCGCTAGACCTGCCTTTATGAAAATTTGATCGGTTCTTCACCTTGTCAATACAAGTAAAATGTTTTAAAATCGGACGCTCCGTTCTCTTAAAAACTGAGTTACCGTTTTTGGCACTTTTTGCACCGTATCTTCGGAACGGCTAGACCTGCCTTCGCCAAAAACTAATCAGCACTCAGTCAGTCAGTCAGTCAACCAAAAACAATCAGTCTCCTTATCAATATGAATCGAATGTTTTTCGAATTATTTAAATCCCGAATTTAAAAAATGCTAACAATATTGTTGAACAACGTTAATGAGTAAATAGTAATTAAAAATAAAATATTTACAAATATTTTATTACAAGCATGACGGAAGAGATAGTATAACGATAAATAGCGATGAAGAGTCAACGATCCCTGACATGAGACGTTTTCGAATTTAGCCCATTATTATGCGATTAGTAAAATCACGTGAAATGAGTCCATGCAAAGAGTGAAGTCAAAGACTAACGACTATCTCGACTCGAACAGTGGTGGAGCAATGACAGCACCGACAGCACGCATTCAGCAGTTTAACTCAAGCGAATAAACGAGCGACGGACAACGCACACGCACAACGCACAACGCACGATGATGATAGCAGAATGAAACAAGAAATACAGGGAACCAACTCCGGCCTGATTATAGGGTACAATGCATTGCCTGTGTAAACACGCTTAGAAAAAAACTCTCGCACTAACACACCAGAAATCGTGCAAGAAATGTGTGCTTTTCTTGCACCAAGCCAGAGAAATGATATGTTTGTATAGATGCGTCGTCGAGCACATGGATATTTATGTGTAGGCCTAAATATACATGTATATATATCAAACAAGTTTCGAATCAGCTTTCAGGGTGATTTTACAGGCACCTGTTATCTTAGATTGATTTTGCACGCTCTCGATTTGCGAACAATGTTCGATATAGAACTGAAAAAAAGCATTTATCACAAATTTGATACCGTGCAAAACGCGCTAGGTTCACGGTCAGAGTAAAATATTTGTTGTGGTAACATGAGAAGGTTTACGACATAATTGACAATGGTCATAAAATTCGAAATATTTCTAAACTGTGCTCTGCAGAACAAATAAATAAAAAAGCTGTGACATCACGCGGAACTCGTTCAAAGCAATAAAAGTAAGCCTTCTCCATCGCGTATTTGGGTTTTCGAGTAATTTTATATCCGTTGATTTTAAATCATGCGTGACGAAAATTAATTAAAACGCATTAAAAATACATTAAAGCACTTATGCGGAATCAATTTAAGATAAGAAATCGATTACAAATCGGTTTATCACGTCCCATAAAATGGAGAAAAC